>NW_009603478.1:0-10546 GCF_000690535.1 Cariama cristata
GACCCCAGCAGCCGGGCTGCGGGGAGGCAGGACCTGGCCAGGGCAGAGCCCCCTGCCCGGGACCTCCCGAAGAGCCTCCAGCCTGCGGTGCGGTGCTCTCCGGTGCCTCCCACCCGTGCCACGGGAGCACAGAAACCACTTGCTCGCAGGAGGGGTCTCTCGGTGTTCTGCTTCAGGACCATTGTCTTGAATGCAAAGAATTGTCGTTAAAGCAAAGCTGATGTTTGCGCTGCAAACTGTGGGGGAAGTGTTGCGTGAGCTTGGAAGCGATTAATCCCACTTGCTGTTACTTTATAGGTGCTGATTTTGATGTAATTCTCACATATAGAGTCCTTAAATGGTAGAGGAAGGATGAATCCTGGAATAAACAAATACAGCTATGAAAAGCTTAGTGCAGTGGTACCGTTTACACCACAATTGACCTTGATTGCTTGGTTCCTAATACATAAAGCTGTGTGAAGCTTTACACATGTGCGAGGGCATTTCTGCTGGCTCTGTATAACATCACTTTGATTATCGCTGCTTTCAGGCAGCTTAAAATATGTAAAGAATAGAATAGTTTTATTGCAAAATCACAATAGCCAGATATCTGGGAAGAGCTGAGGAGCCTTTTCCAAAAAACTAACTGCCTCCTTTGATGCTTAGAAAAAAATGGGTTTTGCTGTTCAATGTGGCACACTTACCCTGGGACTGGCTGGGTAGGAGGCTATTTGTCTTTCTCAATAGGTGTTGGAAGTGTGTGCGCATAAGGTATTTGGGGAGGTTTGTACAAAATGGTTGTACTGTATGTTATTAACAAGCCACAAGCCATAGTACATTTTGATATAAAACCAGGAAATGCAGTTTAGAACTTGTTCATAAAAATGTAGGCACCGTTTTACTTGGAAAATGCAGTGCTGTCAAAATCCTGTCAACTTTGTTGGAGGCTTCTGAGGACAAAAGTCCCAGCTTTGAAACACTGTATTTTGACTTTTTTTTTTTTTTAAATTCTACAGTGTCTCACCTCAGAATGTCAAACCAAAATGTTTCTGATGATTCAAAAGATGTCTTGCAGATTTTGCAGAGAATTTCAGAATTCTGTGGGTTTGTTTCTGGTTGAAACCAATTGTGAAACCAAGGTCCTCCCTAAAACAGGCTTGCCATCCCATAAACCGGAGCAGCTGAGTCTTGCCCAAACGTGTGCCATGAACCCAGGCCTAAGAACCAGGTATTTCAATAAATCTCTGGCGTTGCTGTTCTCTGTGGCTATAACACATCCAGGCAGCTTACCAGTTGCTTAACTTCAGTCTCTGCAGAACTGGAATATTCGCTTCTAACTCCCGGGTGTCTTGTGAGGAAGGTCCTTTGCAGGCCTTTTGCCCAGCTCCTCAGGGAGGGACCCACAGGAAAGCTCTGTACCAGGACTACTGCTGTGCGTATTCACTCTTGGAGCAAGCTCACCTGCCCAGATCCTTTCTGTTCAGTAACACACTGTTCTGTGTGCGCCGTCCTGCTCGCATTATTGTCTTCAAGGCTCCCCAGCTGTTCACAGACACACTGATCCCAGGGCACAGGTATTTTTTTCCAGTCTTCAGGATCATCTTTTTAGGGCTGTTGTTTTTGCTCAGCACAGCACAGTCCTGCTGTGTGATACAGGCCCCTGCTCACCCCCAAAGGATGACTCAAAAATGGTGTGTTGGTTGTAGTAGTCAAGAAAGTCCGGAGGAAGCCAAGGAGGTGTTTCTGTACAGCAAAGAATGGGTGGAGGCCTTGCTATGAATACCACATTTCAACAGGTAAAGCTTTCGGAGCAGTTGGTCACCTGTGAAAAGTTCTGACTGGCTTATTAGAAGGAATGAACCTGTGCCCCTGGGCTCACATGTAAAGTTTACACCAGGGCAAGACACTGTGCTGAGCCTCCCGGAGAGAAGCGACTAACAGCCCTGGCCCCCGCAAGAGTGGAGGCTGCAGGTTACTTGAGATAACCAAGGGAATTCTTGCAGCGGGAGCTCAGGACGTGAAAGTCTGGCCCCATGCGTGTATCTGTCACCTGGCGCATGTGCTGTGCTTGGCCTGCCTTACTTGGTACAGGAGCACTGCACAGTTTGTTAACAAAGCTGCAAATCAACAGCTAGACCCCAACTGACGTAAATTAGCAGAGAGCCACTCAAGCTAACAAGACTGTGGCAGCTGATCCTGTGTATGAGCAAAGTCCAGCCTAAAAGTAAAATCCATATAAAATGTCCTGCTCATCACATCTAAGCAGAGCTGGTCCTGCTGCTCCCTCCCCTCCTGACTCGCTGGTGTGGGCACCGCTGGGGCTTTTGGTTCTCCTCATTCCCCTCTCTTTGGTGTCTCTGTGCCTTCACTTTTTGTGGGAGCTCCCGGCATGGCAGAATTGTGTTGAGGCAGATCACGTGTTCTCTCATCTCCCAAATTCCTGGCCCCCTCTTCATACTCACTCAGGCAGTAAATTTGATTTTGGCTTTAATTTAATAGCTAAAGTCTGGAAGTGTCAATGAGCTTTAATCAAGATGCTTATGATCTGATCATAGCTGTGCTGGAGATGGTTTTGGATTGGGTTTTTTTGGTGGGTGAGGGAGAGTTGTTTATTTTGGACACAAGTCCTGACCAAAACCATAAATTTTTTTAGGTGCCCCATTTGAGTTGCTTTAAGATCTTTGATTTTATTCCAGAAAATACTAAGCAGCCTCCCTCTGAATGTAACGCCTCTACTAAATGAGGAGTTATTAAATGAGGATTAAAATGAGGCGCCTTTTAATTACCTAATAAAAACATGTTACAATTAATGTACTTAAAAGATGTGTTACTGCTGAAAATCTTGGCCATATTTAGATACAGAATTTCCTGACCTTTCTGGTTTGACAAACCAGTTATTCAGAATCCAGACATCTTCATGACCCCTTTAAAATATGTGTAAAAGTGAATCAATTATAACAGCAGGATTTTGGAATTGTGTATTCTATGTATTTTTGAGAGGCTGAGAGAAAATGGTTGCTTTTGAAAGGTAAGATGTGAATGGGGACTAAAAGCATAATGTTCTTTGTTCAGATTATAATAACATTTTCAGTGCTTTGCAACTCTCACATCCTCCCTAGGGTCAAACTTCAGCAACTGAAAACCAGTGTGTTAGCAACACAGGAGGGGCTGTGTGTCTGGTTCAGAAATAGCAGTGAGATCATTCGAAAGCCTTGCTCAGACCTTGCTGTGTGGAACCAGGCAGGGGGATCGTCCCAAAGGCTGTTCAGACCCACTTGTCCTGTTAATAATGTGTTGGATTGTCTTCCCACCTCTCTTGCTTTTTGGGTATCCCTCTATGGGATAGCTGACACCTTTTTTTTTTTTTTAAAAAAAAAAAAAAGAGAGGAAAAAACCCCAACCCAACCCAAGCCCTGAAACCTTGAACTTCGAATAGAAAAGACATGTGCTGAGTTGTGCAAATAGAGCGTGGTGTGCCAGGGGTGACCGGGCTGCCTGAGCCAGCGGGGCCATGTGCTGGCGAAAGCCCTCGCTCTCGGTGGTGGGGCTGGTGTCCCGGTGGCCGGGTCCTGCCTTTGTACATGGTAAACGGCAGGGCCAAGTTGGGAGGATGCTCAGCGTCTGCAATACGAAACTGCGATAATGTTTCCTGCAGATTAGACAACTAAGTGTAGAAAGTATTTTTAAAGCTGCGACTGCTGGTGAGACCACCAACTAACAACTGGAGGGAGGAAGTGATCTTAGATGAGGTAGGAGAACAGTATTTGCAGTGTTGTCTGAATCACAAATATATGGCTGAGTAAATTAGCCCATGAGTAAATAAACCCCAAACTGTGGAAATCTTCACATGGCTACAGCAATGTGATTCCCGTTTCCATTATGCCTGGAATTTAATGGACTGCTGAAGTTTGACCAAAAGGCATTTCTTGTGTCAAAATGAAAAATTACAGATCAAAAGGGTGACTTTGCAGACAAACATATCGATCTAAAGCCTGGGTGACACAGACTTCCTGGAAGAGAGCCCAGAAGCATGTCTGTGTTTAAAGTCAAATGGCTGTAGCCTTTTACCACTGATGAATAAAAAATGTTTTTGTCTGCATGCCGAAGGCTCAAGCAGAAACAGAAATTACTCGGTTTGTTCTGTCAGAGGAGCAGGTACGTGTTTGCAAATAGTAATCCATTGAATGCTGCAGTATCCAGTAATTTAAAAAATGACAGTGAGATAGAAAATGAGAATTTTTTTACCCCCTTGAAAACTCTGTTTATGGCAACTTTAGGAAAGGCAAAGTGAGTCTCCTCATTTTCTGTTCAAGGAGCACAGTTACTGATGTCCCCTTCTATAGAAACATGACAAGGAGAGCAGTTGTGAAGGGCCTCTGTGAGGATCCCAGTTGTATTTTTGCTTTGGTACAGGAGTAGCAACTCTTACAGACGTCCAGTCCTGAGGATGCTACTGTCATCTACAATTAGATACTAATGAAAAGGTCCAGGTGTGCCTCCCTAACCAGGATGAATGAAGGGGTCAGCACAGCATGCTGCTGCTGCTGCTGGTCCTCTGAGAGCAAGGTGTAACGTCATGGGTGTCAGCAGCGGGATTTTGTGAATGAGCTCTGTGGGCACCCAGGAGAGGGAGTGGGACTCCTTATTGCCATGCTGGCGTAGTGCAGAGCAGTGCTCGGTGCCTTGGTTTCCCAAGGGAACCTGTGAATACAGAATTGAAATGGAAAAAGTGGTGCTGAATGGCAGTGACTGCTTCTGTGAAGCCCAGAAGATGCCAGCTGATGCTCCAGGCAGTGTGTCCGAAATGAACTGCCATTATGCAGGGAAGGAGGAGCAAGGGGGATGGATGGGAGATTTCTCGTCTCCTCCACAGTCTGTTTAACCTCAGCAGCACAGGGCCTGCTGGTCACAGAAGCCCTGCTCCTCTCCCTCTTTCTCTCTCAGGTGCTCATCCATGTTCCTGACTGTAAACTGCATGAAAGAAACAGAGGCTCAGAGCCCAAGCCTGGAAGATTTGTGCCCGGGGGTTCCCCTTATCCATGTGAGTACCCTCTGCGTTTACCACCAAGTGAAGTTTACTGCAGTGAGCAAGCTGTTGCAGGATGAAGGGCAGTAACATGAGTGTAGCTTTTATTATGACCTTGGTGTAAATTGGGAAAAAATTATATTGGAGCTGATGAAATTATATGTTTGTAAATGCAGTGCCATGAGAGCAGAGTCAGATGTTGGACTAATATAGCTTCTGAACTATTAGTCCTCATATGAATCTCATATTATGGAGAATAATTTCCTTTGCATTCAACACAGTACACCTCCACTGGCCTGGCGATTACGGTGACAAAGCCAGGCTTCAGAGTCCAGCCTGAGACATCATGTCAGCATTGCAAAAAGCATCAACAACAAACAGGACAAGAGGCAAAGGGCAGAAACCGAAACACAGGAGGTTCTCTCTGAACATCAGGAAACGCTTTTTCAAGTGAGGGTGACTGAGCACTGGAATAGGTTGCCCACGGAGGTTGCGGAGTCTCCAGCCTCGAAGATGTTCAAAAACCATCCGGACACAGTCCTGGGCAGCCTTCTATAGGTGATCTTGCTTGAGCAGGGGGTGGACCAGATGACCTTCAGAAGTCCCTTCCAACCTCAACCGTTCTGTGATTCTGTGAAACTCCTTTGCCCTTGAAGTTTGTACTGTTTACTGCTGCCTGAAGGACATGGGGCCAAACCTGCCCCTGTACTAATGGCAGGGGCTTCTCCAGGGTGATGCTCCCTGTGACTGTGGCTTGCCATCTCATTTGTGGCAGCAGTAATTCAAACTGTAGTGCTGAGTTGGTACAATCATCTAAGTTAAAGAATTTAAACTATATATGAATTCAAGGCAAGGACAGCCTAATATAGAATTTAATGTTTACTGTCTTCGAAGAAGCTATAATAAACTTAGACGGGAAGCTCAAGCAAGAGATGGTGCAATCAGCTAGCATTGCAGATATGTTAGAGGGTCCTTGGGATCCCCAGCCTGAAACTTTTGTAAGTTGTTGTTGCTGGGCACTGTGGCCATCAGTTGAACCCAGATGGTCATAAGAGTTTGATGTCATTGTGCAGTTTTCCCTGTCACAGCCTTATTGGGACTGTGAGGATTGTGCATCTGCATCGATGGAACCCTTGTCACTAATTTCGCAGGGATTATACCCAAGTTCAAACACATACTTCATCATAGGAAAAGGAAAGCAGAAGGCATGTGAGGCTTTACTAGTGTAGCTGGGTTTAAAGCCTCATTTCATACTCCCAGCGTGTAAATGAGAGGAGTATTACTGTGGCAGCATCTTTAATTTTAAGAAAGCATCTTGTATAGTCCTGCGAACACTGTCCCCTCTCAGCAGTCACTGCAGTGCCTTGCTGCCCATGTAAGACCTGTGCAGGGAGAAATGAGCTCCCACTCCGAGCCCGAGCCTGCACCCTGGGAGCCTCTGCTTGAGCTGAATTCCTGACTCCTGTCCTTTCATCACTCTGGGCCCAACTAAAAGAGTACTTGTGAGCTACCAAATATAGAATGCGTGCAGTCTGTCTCACAACTGGAACTTGCAAATGCTGGAGTGGATTTCATGGACTGAAGCCCCCCAGGGAGGGAGCATTACGGTAAATAATGTTAGTGCATTTGTTTAATCCCTGGGGATTGTGGAACGCAGGATTAGAGTGGGCTAAGGGGATTTCCCCATTGACAGCTGCTCCTCTGTGCACAAACACATACACACAATTTTTTTATATGTAACTTCTTCAGCACCAAAGAATTTAAACTGCATATGGCACTGTGCATAACATGACCGTTGTTTCCACATCTGGTTATGCATATCTGTCTCCCCCAGTAATTGTCTTTAATAGACACAATTGAGGATGAGGTAGTTGTACTAAGAAGAGACATAGCTCTGTGTTTGAACAGGAAACGATTATTTCTGAGTTTAATCATAGCTCGTTACTCCTGTGATTTTCTCCTCTTCCCCCATATACACACAAGCACACATGCTTTAAATATGAAGGCCCCATTTATGATGGGGCATTCTTCTTGTATTGACAATTTGCCAGAGGTTCTTTGGATGGGCAGAGCCTTGGCCAGTGAGCAGAGAACCAGACCATGTCTGAGCGGTGACCAGAGGCTGGAGCTTACTGGTGTTACGTGGGTACTCAGAGCTGAACAACCAGATCGCAGTAAAGATCTCAGAAGGACTGCAGTTTCTATAAATCCTTAATGGACTTGGCTGCTCGGTGTTCCTGCAGAGGTACATGGGGTCAGGCCAGCTCCTTGCAGTACAACGTATTTGCACATTTCAGAACTTTTAATCATAACCTTGCTATTCCTATTGTTCAGATAAAAAAAAAAAAAAAAATCTGATTCTGGGTCTCTGGCACGGATTCATGTTTTCAGGTGAAGACCAGTGAATTTCATCCTGTGCCAGCAGTGGAGTTTCAATTATTTCTCTCACTATTTTGTCTTCAAGTTTAACTTCTTTGACAATCCAGTCTTTTTGTCAACAAGGTCTGATGACAAAATACCAAGCTGTTGGCTACAAGCCACGCTTGCTTACATGCTGCTTAGTACCACATGCTGGAAAGTTAACAAATCAATGGATCTCCTTGCAGAGAAAGGTATTGCATAAGCGTAGGCAGGATTGACAAAGGAAAACTCAGATTAACGTATGCATTCAACTAGACCAGACTGCATCCATAGGATCTAAGCGTGTCCCAGTCAGCAACATGCAGTCCAGTCTCCCACCCACCTCCTGACTTTGGAGGTATCACGCCAGTCTTCCACTTTGTGAAGCCTTTGTGGAGACCTATAAAGAAGCTACTACATCTGGTTCGTGGCTCTTGTAAAAATGTTTTCTTTTTTCCAAACAGGGCTATTTTCAGAGGTAATACAATGTATTGTTCCATAGTTATTGTTCTGGGCTATTGTTGGTCTAATGTTATTAATATATTAGCCCTTTGGCTGCCAAACGGCTTGAAAGAAACTGCTTATGTTTATTTTTAGAATTGTGAAACTTGTGGTGCTTTACAACTTGATATGCTTGTGATTACATCTGAACTGAATGCAGAGCTAATCCTCTTCCCAGCTCCCATCGAGACAGGGGCTGCACTCCTGCATTCCCAGCACATGGGTTCTGCACACCATGGAGAGCAGCCAGCAGGTATTTGCAAGAGGAGATGAAGTCCTAAGACCTGACCTTCTCAGGTACGGAAGTACCTCCTGCCAAGGGAAGACTTGCCTGAAATGTGCCTTATCCAGTTACCTCCAAAGGACTGCCAGTGCCGTCAGTGGAAGTGGGAGCGGGCTGCCAGCAGCTGAGCGCATCTCATGGGACTGGGCTCCTTGCATAAGAGCTCCTGCCAGGCAAAAATATTGTGTGAAAGTCTTGCCCTGCTCTCACAGAAACTAAGAGGTGCTTCACATCGGTACCAGTGGGGGCAAGATGAAGACAAGAGGCAACATGTATGAGGCTGCTGAAAACAGCAAATTAAACAGTTGGTCAGGACATCAGCTAAGCAGTATGCCATCAGCTTAATTAGGAAGAAACGTCTCCATTCCCTGGCTCACACTCTTCCTTCCATACACGCAGGTACATTATTTGCTATGAGTTTGTTGTGCTCAGCATTGGTCTGTGGAGTTATGAGCAGCTTTTTGATACAGCCAAAGAGCAAGAACAGTATTAAAAAAAAGAGAGTAAGAGGTTGGTGGATGTAAATTTCAGTCTCTGTAAAAGTAACAGTCTCTTAATTTGTAAAAGCTGTTGAGGCCTTTCCTCATTCAACCCAAGTGATTTCTACAGCATCCATGCCCTTCACCAGAGAAAAGGTTAGTATCTTTTACACAGTTTTTGGAAGTCTTCATTTCTACCAGCACTCAGCGGGCATTATCACTGCAGAACAAATTCTTGGGTGTGACCATTCCAGATGGTCAAGAAATTCTTCATTTCTGTACCTTCCGCCAGTATGTCTTATTTCCAAAATGCTCATACAACTTCTTCCCTCTTTCAAACCTTTTTGCCCATGGTCCATGATTCACTTTGGATTCTACTATCAGTTTTAAACAACATGTTCCTTGGCTCTAAATATTCATCAGGCTTCCAGCCAAGGAACACGTTCTTCTGTGTAGAGGATGACTTCGCAGCGCTGATTGAGAGCAGTTACATGACAGATCAGTTCAAGTTCTCTCTGTCGCGTTCTATCCACGCAAACCAGGCAGAGTCTCTTGCCACATCCATAATGATGCTGGTACCATAAAGCTCTGAGTGTGTGAAGGCTTCTAGTGCAATCCACGTACACGTAACTGTCTTACATGGCTTCTGTATAGACACAGGAAAAAAATCCAGTGTAGACAGCAGGGATGTGTATTTGTGTAAATGTTTAAAAGGTGAGTCCTCTGGATGCCAGCTTTGATTTTTGTTTGCTTTAGCTCTTCAGGCCCAGTTTGGAGCTTCTTCCTTAGCTGAGGTCTTCCTACCAGGTACCGAAGATATGATGGAGACATTCCCATGCATAGGTAATCCCATCCTGTCACGTCAGCTCATTCCAGTCTGCATCTGTCGTGGGCCTGCTGCTCAACTCGGTGGAGCTGTGTTCCTGCTGTGATCTTCAGTGAACATCACCTTGTTTGCTGACATCTTGCAGGAACAGTGAGCCATCTCCCCCCTCTCTGTAAGACAAAACCTTGCAAGCCATTCCTTATGTTTCTGGTGGCTTCAACATACTGCTGGAGTGGCCACTACTTTGCTATCACGCTGGAATAAGCTGTCCAGGGGTATGGCTATGCAAAGAACGGAAGCTCTCTCTGGTATGTGTGCGTTTTGTCCCCTTTTCCACAGCTTGCTGTTCAGAGGGTCTGTAGCAAAAATTAAAGGGAGGTGCAGTAACTATCCAACCCCCTGTGACCTGTGGGCAGGGCCCACACATGCTAGGCTGGTATCCAAAGCATATTAGCGTTTCATTTCAAAACGTCCAGAAAGCTGAAAAACATGAGGCAGGTGTGGATGTGCCGAGGAATAATGCAAGACCAAAAAGCAGCAAGAAACTAAATTCTCTTTTTCATGGCATTTCAGCTGTCCCTTCTGACTTGACATCACATTGCTGAGGGCCTTGTGGCTTTTCTTAAAACACTTTTTTAACAGTTTTTTAACTGAGTGCATGTATAAATGAGTGGGTGTTTACAAAACCTTTATAGATTGTACACGTTGTATAGCTGTACTTTGTGCCCAGGTTTTCTCGGTCATACAGATACGCTCACCCAGCCTTACTGAGGTGTACATGAAAAGATGCTGGACACACAGGAGGGTAGAGTATGTCCTCTGACATCCCTGCGACAGAGAGAAGGTATCTACATGGCTACGTCGAGGCGTGCAGGAGAAGGCTGGACATAGGAGATGCCCGGGGCGATGCCAGCCATGAGCAGATACGGTACGTGCGGGGTGTGCGGAGGGAGTGCCGCCACCGAGCGATCTCCGGGCTGATCCCCAGGGCTTGCAGTGCGGCTGAGGGTCTTCCAGCGTCGGCACCGGCGCAGGGGAGGGGAGGCTCCGGC
>NW_009603479.1:0-28734 GCF_000690535.1 Cariama cristata
GTAGCAGACAAATAAATTGTTTTTTTTTTAATAGCGACTCTCATCACAACTGCTCTGGCTTCACTTAAGCAGAAACTGTTCTTAATTCTATAACCTTCCCAGCTGCTAAGTAGGATATAATATATCTTGCTGTCCTCTCACAGTTCTTGAAAATACTACAAATAGACTCTCTTTTTTATATAAACACATCTACTTGTCTTGGATATGATCTGGCAGCAGAAATATAAATGAATCTGCAACCTCAAATTACCAATTAATAAGTGAAAACCAGGAAACAGTAATTTACGAAGGAATAGGCCAGCTGCACCATGCCCTCCTGTGGCCATCTGGAAGATCATCTACTCTTTAATGCCAAAAACTGAAGTCATGCTGATACATGCAGAGGCAGTTTGGAAGTACCACGGACTGCAGAAGGCCAGGTCATGTTCACCGGTTCTTCACATTCTTACCTACTTCCCAATAGACCGTGATTTCAACAAACAGTATGAAATAGCGTGTGCAGACCCAGAGTTTTGTGTGCTTGTGAGTAAGGATGGATTTTGGCTAGCAGGAGAAATCTCTACACTACTACTGAACGAACATGTGAGTATCTTTTTTTGTTCCACCAGGTATCTGGACCTGCTCTGCATTCGCCAACTTATTTTGTTTCACCACGTGTGATTTTTTCACTTTGAGAAGCATAAGAGAGACAATGGTCAGTCATTAGGGTAAGGTCTCACACTGCCTTCAGAGAATCCCCAAACAACAGGCATTTGGCTAATGTCTCAAATTCTGGGGTCCATTTCCAATGGCCTCTGACTGTGGGTATTTGCCATGACAGCATCCCCTCAGAAACGTCCTCATAGCCAACGGAGGTGGTGTCAATACAGTCAGAGGAGTCCATGGTAAAGTGCACCTTGCAATAAAGTAGATCTAGATGGGCACACATACTAAAAGCAGAATCTCTACTACGGACACAGATCCCATAAGCATGGTGAGACCCACTGGTTTATTTCCAGAATCACAAGAAACTCTCTACTCCCAGCTTACCTTTTTCAGTACCCAGATTAGCAGATGTTAAGAAAAATGAAATATTTTAATTCAAGTGAGTCCCACACTTTGTTTCTCTCTTCCTTCCTTAAGCACCTTTTTGCATTTAACATTTGCCTTTTACAGGGAATAGAAGCAATCTGCATTTCAGTGGCCGTACATGCTTGTATTCAGGGGCATTTCCAACTGGGACTTCAGGATGGGACCCAGACTGGAGTGCTCACTGTAGCTGGAATGAGAGACCTCAGTCACTGATGGACCGAGAAGAGGCCTGAGGGCCACCCTTGCTAGCAAGTTTGTGATCTGTGGAAAAACACGACCTAAAATTGCTAGCAGAGTGAGGTAAACTCCTCGATGTACTTCCGTACTGCATGAAGACAGGCTGCAGCCTGCCCTCACCTGGCCATGTGGCAGATCATGTACCTTTTCCAGTTTAAAACGCTCAGTTGTACAGGAAATAGGTCCGAAAAAAACAGGGGCTCCAGTAGTATTGGCTGGTAGTAAATGGTTTCCTAACAAATCAATGACTTCCCTGGACAACATGAGATTGTTTAGGCACCGAGTACTCACTGTACCCACTCAGCGTGGACTATTAGTAGCATTTACGTGGGTTAGCAGTGTACACTCCATTCTTGAAACTGGTCCCTTCGCAAGGAAAACAACGGGTCCTTGCAGCAAGATGGTTTAAATATCACCCGTTTCTAACAAGAAGCTGCTGAAAATGGTCTTTTACATCAGAGACAGGTGGCTAAAACACCATGTGAGTCCGAAAGCTTTCTGGCTTCACAAGGTCCTAACAGAACTGCTTGTCACAGGTCTCAAAGAGACCAAGTGGCAGCACTCCAGCTGCCCTACGTTAAAAGCACAAAATTGAACTCTCAAAGCCTGGTTCCAAGTATGTTAGGCAAGGCAGTAAGCAGCTACATACAGAATGAAGTCTTGATTATAAAGTAATATCTGTCAGCTAGATGAGGATTTTGCTGTAGAAGCACAGTAAAAGCCGGAAAAAACCCCAGCCAAAGGTTCCAGTGGGAAGTCCCATTAATATGCCGCTCCTCCGACATTGCTGATGTGATTCCAGCGTTATAACGGGAATGGTAAAGCTCAGCAGAAAAAGGCAGAGGCTGGCAATGGACACAGATGGGAAAGCAACAAGCCTAGAGAGGCAGAAAAGAGAATCGGACCCAAGAAGCAGCTTAGGGATGATGCATCAGGAGCTGGCAACAGAAGAAAGAGTGGCCTTGTGAGTGCTGGTCTGTTCAAGAAGTTGCAAGACACCTGAAAAACACCTGCAGCTAGCATCACTTGGCTTTGGCAAAGGGTGCAGAAAAGTTTGTTTCAGTCTTCTCCAGTCTTAGAAAATGGAAAAGAATCCTTGCTTGCAATAATGGGAACAAAGGTGGCTTCAGCAAAAAGAAATTCCTCACCAAAGAATTTTTAGACAAATGACATCATTACTTTCTGAAATGACCTTACATTTATGTTCTTTGAAACAGAAAATGCTGAAATGCTAAAAAGAAAAAAAAAAGTGCCGCTCCACCTGACGTGAAGAACAATTTTATTGTTGATTTTTTATAACATCAGTGCACAAATGTTAAAATATAACCCAGCTCCGGAAACATGTGGCTTCAGATTAGATATGTATGATTTTTATGCTGTGTCTGCTGTAAAGCACCAATTACGAGTAAATTAAGCTTTGCAGGGACAGGACAATCTTGTTCTGGGGCACACATGGAATGTGTCCTTCTTATGGAGTTATTTAGGAACAGCTTCTCCACCAACAAACAGTGGCAAGGCAAAGTAGCATCAAACAAGGCAAACAGTCCTTAAAAGACGTGACCTCGGCCTTGAAACCGACAGTCACCAGTGATTACATAGGACCTTATGAAAGGGGAAGGCGTAGAGAAAATTAGATGTATATCATGTTTCAGAGGGATTCACTTGGCTGCCTCAGAATGAGAAGAAAGTGGAGCTTCTGTGGCTCACCCTAATGGAAGTCTAAATTTAGGTAGCGGACAAAGTTCCAGCTGACCCTACTCACCTATATAAAAAGGAAGCAGAGGTTAGAGAGAAGAGAGAGGGAGAAAGAGAAAAAATGAAACAGGAAAAAAAAACAACCCCAAAACAGCTCCAGACAACAATTACATCCAGATATCAGAGGTACTGTCTCCACCAGGGTAACGAATCTCATGAGCTAGGACAGGCCCATCAGGTTCCTTCCCAAAATCCACTAGGAAGTTTTTATTCACTTTCAATCCACCTCTTTCAGTATCCACATCAATCTGCAGCATAACAGAGCCTTCCCTGAAAAAGGGACAAGAAAATAGATATTGCGAAAAAGATTCATATTTGTTACCCTTCTCTTCCGTATTTGGGCAGGATTTGTCTTCGTTTAATACAAAATGGAAAGAATCCCAGATTCAAAATGGGCCTTAGCAGGTCTCAAAAGCGAGTTACACTGCCTCAGTGAAACCTGCAACCTCAAATTAGCAACGAACGAGTGAAAATTAACAGCTGTTGTTGCTTATAGAGGAATAGGCAAGCTGCACTATACCCTCCTGTGGCCATCTGGAAGATCATCTTCTCCTTTCTTTAATTCCAAAAAATAGACAGTCATGCTGATACACTCAAAGGCAGTTTCGAAGTACTACGGATTCCAGGAGGCCAGGTCATATTCACTGGTTTCTTCCCACTCTCATCTACTCCCAAAATAGATCATGATTTCAGCAAATAGTGTGTGCAGACCCCAACTTCTGTGTGTCTGTTGAGCAGGGAGGGATTCTGGCTAGTGGGTAAAACATCTAGGTTGGTAGACTGTGCATAAAAATCTGCTGGATTCAGTCTCCCTACGTGGGAACTTTGCTCTATATACCAGCTGGTCTATGCACATCACTATTTAAGAAAGAAATCTTGAACATGGGCTTGTGCGGTCATCCTTGTTTACCAAAGCTTTCTTACTTGACAAGATCTGGGTAGAACTGCTTGTCCCATCCACTGTAGAGAGAGCTGCTGACATATAATCTCTTCCCGTCCAAACTAAGCTGAATCATCTGAGGTCCACCCGGCACCTTCTTCCCCTAAAATGATAACAGAGAACAAGGTGCTCAAGACAAGTTGCCACAGAGGCTGGACAAAAGAAATGCAACGGCAAGGAGAAACAAAACAGCATGGCAGTTCTGCTACTCGGAGGACCATCTGGCGCTCTGAAAGCCTTGACACAGGAGCACCAAATCCCCTACTTTGGAGACAGAACAGTTTTCATTGGGAGTCTTATTCCTTACTAACAGGGAGCCCTCAAAGCCATTTCAGATGAGTTCCACTTAACTCAGAGAACTAGTAATGTAAGAAAGTAAGGGCTGAAGGGCTGCTGTACTTGGATGGAAGCATCAAAAGTCAAGCAAGGGGTGGGTGGCATAACACAGTTGCAAATAAGAACATGTCCATACTGCAGCTAGGTCACAATCTGCACTATGAAGAAAAGGAGTAGGTGGAACTTCCTGAAACTGCCTTCGGTGGCCAACAGATCTTAGTCATGGTCATATTCAGTTCTTGCACATCTTGAGACTTCCTACAGGTAGCTGCCTTGATGGTAATAATATTAATGCACATTGATAATGACCAGAGACAATTAATGCTCTTTCATTCTTCTATCACGATTCCAGGTGCCATTGAACTCTTTACACACATACACACCCCACTGCAGAATGAGCTGGTTTAGTGCTTCAACCATTGGTTGTTGAAAGGTTATCAGAAGCAATGATGGCAGTGTGATGAATGCACACTGCATTAGCTTTAAATTAGCTAGCTAACAACAGCAGGGAAGATGTAATTACACAGGCTTCAGTATAGTTGAACAGCTTGTCCAATTCCACCAGGGACCCAGAACACTTACCAGGATTTACCAGCTCTAGTCCACGCCAAAACGTGATGCCTGCCCCAGCTGCACACCAAGATACGACCTAGCTCAGGTACAGCTTTATCCGTTGTACATTTGACTGACGCGTAGGGATATTTTAAAATGGATTACTATTAGCAGAGCACTGACAAGGTGCATGTTAGGAAAACTTACTTTGATCACCAATGGCTCTGGCTGACATTGCAATTCCTTGTCTTCCACTACAGTTACAGGCCCACCGTTGGTGATGCTGCCTCCCAGAAACACCTGTAACCCAGGGAATGTGTGAGAATAGACATTGGCTATCAAAGGAACATGAAAGCAACATAGTGACAATGCTCAAGCAAAAGTAAATTGTCATATTCTGCTTTTAAAAAAGAAGGAAATAAGCAGACTGTACTACCCTCGTACACACAGCTTTTCTGATGCTGGCTTACCTGTCCCACCAGCTTGGGCTTGCGGGTGTTGGAGATATCGTACTGGCGGATGTCTCCGTGCAGCCAGTTGCTGAAGTACAGGAACCTGTCGTCCAGCGAGATGAGGATGTCAGTAATAAGACCTTCAAGAAAATATTCAGTAGCAAAGTCAGGAAATGGACAGGACCAGCAACAAACAAGACCACAAGGCTACCACCTTTCAAAATTCTAGTCATAGTAGCCTCAGAAAAATATGTTAAGATATGGGTTGAACAAACAGAAGCATCCTCGGAAACCCAGTGCCTACCCAAAGGAGGTTTGGGCTGTACCAGCATTCCCAGGAATATTCCTGAATACTGTGAGCTCACACTGAAAGACCCAAACTCCAAGTATTTTTCTGAAGAAGCTAACCCCAAGCATTGAACAGTGTGGAAGCAGAGGTCTGACAATCTCCTACTTGCTGGCTCATAAGCAAGGCTAATTTGGTTACATTAGAAGTGTTACACAAAGAACCCAAATGGAAGTTTAGTATTTTACAAGGGAATTGTTTGCCATTTAGGGATAAGATTTTGCAAAAAGCTACACTGTACCAGGGAACCGAAGAGGACAACACCCCGTTTCTTTTCCAAACGTGCTCACACTAACCAGGCATGTCAGGGAGAAGCCATCCTTGCACCTTCTTGCTAGGTACTTCAATCACCTTCTCTGCTGCCCAGTCTCCCTTCTGCAGAAGGCACAGGTGAGAGCATAGCATTATTATTGCCTTGGTGTTAGCCAAGAGAGCTCAGCTATGCATGACAGAGGGAGGAGAAGCAAACAGCTATTTATTTAACAGGTCCTGTACAGAGGTGATACGCACATTGCAAATAAGTGTTACCAAGGGGTAAGGATGGTAACTATACTGCCAGTGCGAATGTTAATGATTATACTAGGCAACAACATCTCAGATTGCTGTAACAGTAGCAGAACTAAAGACTGCTAATCTCCTACAGCTTCGTGTCTTATCTGTCTCCATCTCGCCCTCTAAAATGGCAATAGCTCTACTCCCCGGTCCATGACCCCATCACTTGCCCTCCTTCCTCTACCTTCAGGTCTCCCCTACTGAGCAGCAGGCAGCACACACTGACACTGGTGACAAGTTTCACATATTCTGATCAGCTCTTCAGTTGAGATATGTTTGTTGACCAGCTTGCAGGCCAGAAAGCAAGCCGTTGAGCTAATGCTACAGCCCTTTCCTCAGTGCCAGTGTTCGTTAGATTGTCTCATGTTCAAGTGATCACTAATGTTCCTATCATTGGCAAGACCTTCCCCTCTCTGAGACTTTCAGAACTCATTAACTGTGATTAAATTGATCAACAAGTTATTGTGAAGGGCAGGAGTGCTGGAAGTGGGGCTGACAGACCAGCACCGTGACCTCTTAAGCTTTGCTTCCTTTCAGGATCAGGCTGCTGAAGATTCGCATGCTGGACATCAGCAATACAGCTGCAGAGATACTCAAAATGCCGACCAACTGCTGTTGCTCAAAGATGATGGACTATGCGGTAGCTTCAGAAAGCCACAGCATTGGCTTGTATGCGTGCTATCATTAGAGGGTTTGCTCTCTGACACAATGTTATAGCTTGACTAGAATTATACCGGAATTAGGAGACATTTTTTTTTAAATCCGAATTCTACTGTTTCCTAAGTGACTGGCGGATTTCTGAAACAACTAGGTTTGAGCTTCTGTGTTTGCCACAGCTTTCATTACTTACCTCCGTCTTGTAGAACCGATGCACTGCACTACTCAGAGCACATCCAACAAACCCTTCTGCAGCATCTGGATTGTGGAGGAATCGAACTTCCAAAGGTATGGAGCCCTTCCCTAAGTCAATTGCCTGAATGTAGGTGTGAGTGCTCCAGTCCCACACGTTAATGCAGCGGCCATAATGCCCTAATGGATCAGGTCAGACAAAAATAAGCACAGAAGATATTATTTTAACAAAGAATCACTTTTACTTTTGAGACCTTAAACAAATGCTCCCTCACCTCTCTCTATATCAGCTGGGTTAAACCCATTTGCCAAGGCTTTTGGGGCTCCCCATTCAGTGCTTATCAGGACATTGTGTCGTGGCTGATACCAGAAGTCATAACCTAGAGGAGGTACCTTTTCCCCATTCTCCCAGTTTCCCTTCACTTCAAAGGTCTCTCCATCCAGCAAAATAAAGCCACCTGATAGAAAAAATGAAGAAAATTGTTTGAAGACATTCACACAGATTCACAGTTTTAAATAAGATTAATAATATATTAACATTTAAATGTCTATTTTCTAAACACGCTGTAAAATGCAACCCTGTGCTCAAGGAAAATCTTGTGAGTCTGTTGATTTTGCTTTTGTGGACTAAAGCAAATGAAAGCTGGATTTTTAAAGAACTTTATCACATTGTAATGAATTTTTTAAGCTTCAGTTTGCTCTATTTCTACTCAAGTCATTCCAATAAATTCATTAGCCCTCCTAGAGTACATTTCAACTAACGGATATCTTAGAGAAGACCCTGGAGGAGTCACCTCTGTTTTTCTTTGCTTGCCACCAGTACCCTTGAATCACGTACATAATATGCATCTATTCAAGGACGTGTTTGCCCACAATCCAGAAGAGAAAAACCCTGTGAAAAGCAGCAGGGTTCACCACTTATCATCTGAAGTATATTTCTTCTAACAGCTAGTATTTCTCTCAGATGTCATGTGGTTTACATCTGAATAGGTAACAAAATTTATATGCAAGAATCCTTCAAAAGTTTTAAATAGGAAATGCACTCTAGAATAGCCTGAAAGGTTTACTTTTCATTAGACAATGAGACAAAGAAGATTTAGGTTGGCAACAGCATCTTTCATGCCCAAGTCACAAATACTGAGCTGATACAGATTATGTTCAAAAGCGATTCTTCCCTGCTCTATGCTGAAGGGACCCAAGTGAAATGTTAATGGGTTTCTTGCTCATGTTATAACCACTAGAGTTGGTCCTCTCTAGTAATATATGTGAACAACTGAGGCATGGAAGCTGAACTCCTCAACAGTCCCAGAGATGCTCCTCCACATCAGGTCTGAATTGCCACGTCAGAGCAATGACCATGCAGCTTACCTGGTAACTGAAGTATTTGTTCTAGAGTTAAATAAACAACTGCTGGAATGGTTATGTGCACAAAAGAACTGTAAGCTCTTAAAAACTCTTCTCTTTGGGAGCATGATACTTCTGCACCACGAATACTTTTCTAGAGTAATGAAGGGGATTGATACCTTTTCCATTGCCAGAAGGGTCTCCCAAACAGCTGATTAAGATGTCACCACTGCCCAGACAGTGAGAGGTGTGAGGATTAGCCACGTTACCCTTCCAGAATAACTCCACTGGCTCAACAATCTAAAATGAGTATACACAGTCATAGTCACCTTCACTGAGATCACTACAGAACACCAGATCCACTCCTAAGAGTTCAAGTTTCAAAGAGTGAGGAAGGAGTGGGAAAGGTGTATGTGTGAGGGGGATTGTTTCTTTTGCTATTTTGTTTTTTGAGTCCCTGCCACCTCCTGCCTTCTACTCTGCCCAGTAATACAGTACCACCCGTGACATTTATCTGTTCTTCTCAAAAATACAAACAGCAAGAGCTGAATGGTTAGAATCAGTCTAAACCATGCATCAGTGAGACACTGTTTTAATTAGTATCAGCTGCAGAAACACCACTTGTGTAATATTCAGACATCAGATCTCACTGGAGTACTAGCAGTTCAGAGGGGAAAAAAAATCTTTGAGGCTTCCCAGAGACTTGGTTTGAAACCAAATTCACTGTACAAGAAGAGACCTTTGGGAGTTTCATTCCACTGCATTAATAGTTAACGGCTGGCAAGGTTCTACAGAACTCAAAACTGAAAGACTACGAATGAGAGGATTTGCAGGCAGGTGGGATGGAACAAAAGACCACTTTAAAGTTTTCTAACATTCCACATTATGACCTGTCTTCAAAATGTGTTTTTGATAACTAAATTTGTCTCTGCCAAACCTGGAACTTTGTGCTGAAGCTTCACACATTGCTGTAGGATTCATCTGACCAAGTATCGACACTGACAGTGTATGTATTTACATTTAAGCTACTCCTCTATGCTTTCTTCATAGTCAGTGAAAAGAAACAAACACTCTTAAGACACAATTCTTTTACCCTAAAACAGTTTTCTAAACTAGGTTAGACAAATCTGACTCCAGTAATGCCTTTTTTTTTTTTTGACTGACTGCAAAGAGAATCTAAACAGTTAGACATGGAAAAGTGCAAGTCTATATCCGAACCTGTATCTGTGCCAATATCTGTATCTCTATCAAATGAATTCTATTGCAGTGGAAGTTTTATTTTGGGAAAATTTCAATTGTTTCCGTGAACAAGAGATTTAAAAGAATGTTCATTTCCCCATATCAAAATATTTTCTTAATTTTTTCTTTTAAACATGTTTAGGAACCAAGGATTACAAATCAAGGATGAGGTGTCCTTTATGGAAGAGATCTGGTTTTGCTCAGTGAGAATCCAATCAAATTTGAACTCATCTCTGAAAAACATACAATCTACATATGCTCAGCTGAATGTGTCACGTAGGAGTTTTCCTCATGATCTTGTAGTCAAAAACAATAACACAGTGTGCAACTGCTTCGACTGAGATTCATATTGCAGAGGCAGGTTGAATTCTGGAACTTCCTAATTTTTCAGCGTTTGACACCACATTTACTTGTATTTCTTCGGTGCAAGTTTTTTATGTGTAGTTTATGAATAAATTGTAGGAATTTCAAAACTCCCACAAGTTCCTAATGTTTGACAAAAGTTTCCATAACTGTTCTGGCTCTCTTATTCTAATTTGAAGTCGGAATCCTTAAAATCACTGTCTCTTGGTCAAAATATAAGCAATAAAACCCCAGCTTAAAGTCATCTAAATATACCTTATGGATTCTAGGAGCTCGCAAGTCTGTTCCCACATCCACCACATAGATGCGAGAAGAGATCAGACTTGGTAGAATCAGACGATTTCTTCTCTTTGTGGCATCCCCAAAGCAGCTGCTACAGGCATTCCACCCTGAATGATGGAGCTCATCCTTAAGATTCGGCACGGGCAGGCGATGGATCACCTACAAAGTCAGAGACTGACTTAAGATTCAGCCTGGTGTAGTTTTTCCCCTAGGCAAAGAAATGGGTCTTTATGTCAAAGCATAAATTAATAAAGAGCAGAAGGAAACTGCTATTTGTTATTCAGGAAGCAGATTCAGCCTGAGATATGCAGAGCTGAAGCTGTAAATGGGAGAAGAAAGTTGGACATTGTGATTGCACAGCATTTGTTAAATGTTGTATGCTATTACATTAATCCAAATCTTTAAAAGACTCTATATAATTAAGGAGATGTGCAATAATGATATGGAAAAAAACAACTGAAAAAAACATCACTTGTCCATTGTGCTGCAAGTCTCTGACTTTATAACATTTCCCTGACTACAACTGAGGCTGACTGTTGCAAACTGACATGTTAATTTGCACTCTTGCTTCTGATTTTTACTTTTCCACTATAACTAAGAAAAGTTGAAAGATTACAGCTAAGTTTTGACAAAGTTTTAGGAATTTGTTTCCTCCACTCCTCTGCAATCAAACCCTAAGCAGTAGCTATAAAAAAAAAGAACAAATTATGATAATCTTTGTTGCCAAACCAGATCCACTGCTTCTTAAACATGTGGAGATCAGAGTCCAAAGTACTTCCAGTAATCTGAGTCATACAAGCACTGCATGTTGAAATGCAGTTTAGTGTACACCATTTGCAGTAACAAACTGAGCAGCTTAAGGACAGCCTTCCCAATATTTTGGATCTGATATATAGGCAGCTACCTACCCACAGCTTTCCATTTATAAAGTAAATGGATTAGATTTATAACGCCTAATGTGTAGAATTTCCCAGGGTATCAGACATCCTACATTATAAACTCTCTCTGTATTACTGATACACCCCAAGGAAATATCACCTTCTAGTGCTTAATACTCATGCTCAGTATAAATCAGTAAGAGTGTTACAAAAAGAACTGTTAAAATACTAAGCACCAAAATGCTCTGAAGGTGTCTTGGGACTAATAAGATAAATGTTAGCTGAGTAACCTAGTAAGAAAAACAGCAGAGGATTTGATTGGTTCTCAACACAAATATCTCCTTGAAAATGATTATGTGAACCCATATATTCACCACCCTAGAAAATGGAGCACCGCAGCCATTCTACACACAGGTACCTGACAATAGTGTGGTGATTCGGGGTTAACATCCACAGTGGCCAGGTAGTCAGGTTTCTCTATCCCAGTGTTTCTGTAGATACAAGGCACGTACACAATCTCCTCCCGGGGACCTTTCAAGGCAGAAGTCTTGTTTAATGCGTCAAAAGAAACCATTTTTATAAAAAACTGTTGCTAACTTTAAGAGAATCTTCTCTGGATTTAATCTCTCCGCCTGTAAACTGTGATTCTTCCTAGGAAGCTGAACGTCACTATGTCCATTTTATGGAGAAACACTAGCAGTATATAGTTTGAGCAGCCAAGAGAAAGTGCTTATTCAGCTGTGGGACCTTTCCACTCCCTTGCCCTCTGGCTCTGGGATTCAATTATTTTCCTGAAAAAGGACAGTGCTGGAGACCACCTTCCCACCTGCAAGGCCATGTCAAGCCTCTCTTTTCCCCAGTTACACAAGCAATGACTCCCTGCTGCCAGGGCCCACATTTCAGGTTACCTATGCCAAAAGCCTACTTATTACAATCTATAAAATTGTGGTTTTTAAAATATATCGAAGGACTCAAGGTGACGTTCTGACACTATTAAAATATACAGCAAAGTGCCTCAAGGGCTTTAGTGAGGTTCAGGATTTAGCCAGACACTGCTGGGCAGAACAGAACATAACTTTTGTACAGCTACAAGTGGATGAGAAGCTTGCCATCAAACCACGTCACACAGAACACCCTACAGTCCTTTCTCCTATTTTCCCCTTCTTCTGTCTTAGAAAGTCACTTGTTTTTATGAGAGAGTCTGAGGGCAGTCTATAAAGGTTTCCACCCAAAAACACCAACAAAACTATTTTTTTAGGTTAAATGCTTGCTCCCAATATTCTTAAAGCAAAGCTCTATTTTGCAGCATAGAAAAACAGAGGAGTTTGTTGAGTGTTAGCATCCTATAGCCATGCATACATCTAAACCCAGACCCACTTTGTTTTAGCACTATAATTTAGTGAACTTATGGCAACAGAGCTTGCATACTTTGCCTAGACTCGGCTGCAAAATGAAATTAAAATCTCTTCTGATATTTAAAGTCTCCTTGGCCTTGCTAATTAACGAGCCACTCTGGAAAGCATCTACCTAGTGTTCACCTAATTTGAAAACAATTCCTTTACGGATGGCCTGGAATTAGAAAAGATGTTGCAGTACTTGCCTTTCATGGCATCCAGAGGAGTTGCATATCCTGGACCACATGCTCCGCATTTTGCTGATTAGAGGAAAAAAAAAAAAAAAGAAGTTTTTTTAATCTCCAAATTATTTTAAAGCAGATCTCTAAGAGGACATTGGCTTTCCATTCAGAGACTGACAGATCTTAGATCCAATTTCTACATTGCCAAATACCCCTAAGTCTCGCTGACTCCAGTCAGTGCTGAGGTTACTTGAGCTTCTGAATATATACACAATATAACACTCCATGCTCAAAAATGATGGGAAATTTGGGCCTTCATTTCAAGGAGTTCAGCCTCACAATTTTAAAGCACATTCATATATGAGAAGGGTCTGGGATTTAAGAAAATTGTGTTAAATGTTTTACAGAGAGCTGCTGAATCACTGCCAGATGAGTAAGTAGACAGATTGCCCCATTTGAACAATCCATTTTATTATTACTGGAAAGCCTCCAGTCTTTCTCTGCATATAAATGCTGAAGAAGTGGTTATTTTTAAGGATTTACAGCCTGGGTAAGAGGTGATACTGCAGGTGACCAGAAAGGACAAGAGGAAGGGGAATTACGAACCTTTCCACCCTCTCTCTATTAAACACTCAGCTCCCTGCCTCTGCTCTCATGCCACTGTTATGGCTGCCAGAAATCCTCCTTGCACTGGCATTCCTCATTCACCACTTCCAGCACAGCAACTGAGTGGGGAAACTGTAGTTTTAGGAAGCTAGAAAGGGAATCTAAATGTCCTCTGGAGAAAAGAACCCCACAAAAGCAGAAAGACCATGTCTGGTTCAAGGCTGGGCTCTGGGTTAGGAGGAACGCATCATTTTATAGAGGCAGAAGACTGAGAAGCAATGCTCTTCTGCACCAAGAGTCAAAACCAACCGATGGATCTGGGCGTCTCTATGCACAAACCCTCAAAATTTCAATGGGGATGGCAACCGCAGCAGTTGTTACCTACAGCTTCTCTATCTGGAAAGTGATGTGTTCACTTCCAAAAAGATAGGACTCCTATATTAGGATCTTACAGAATTTTTAAGAGCTTGATCCTCAGCAAGCATAAAGCACTGCTCACTACTAACATGTAACACTTATAACCGTTTCAGCTTACTTCTAGAAAGTGTCTTAGCCCCCTGTGTACCAGTTTGGATCCTAATCGACACCTAAGTAAAAATTATATTACAACAGCCACGTACACAGCAATTTCTACTCTAACACAGCCAACAGTACATATATGCTTAGGGCTGCATCAATACATCCTTTGCTAGAATTAAGAAAATATTACCCCTGAAATATTGCAGTTACAACGCGTTGTAAGTTTGCAGGCTTAACTGAGGCACATAAATCTCTACTTTTCTAGAGTCACAGAGCTGCAGGGCTGCTGAACACAATGCAGGAAGCTTCTGCTCCATTCCTAAATGGATCTAGTATATAATCAGCTGTTTAAAACACAAAAATATGGAAGTGCTGTGAAGCAGGATGCCAACATATTTTTTCAATATGACATGAAGTGAAATACATGTTGACAGAAGCAAAACCATAGTATAGTTGCCTCCCTCCACATCTCGAGTGTCTGTAATAAAAATAAGCAAACTAGCTAATTATTTGCCATTCTTTGATATTTAAAAAAAGACATTTATAGCAATAGTTTATTTCAGAATGCCACAGATCTAAGATTTCAAATCCAGAGGCAGACAGAGCTCCAGTGCCCACTTAGTTACGGAGCCTTTCTCTGAAGGCAAAATGCCTCAGGCAATCCACTCACTGCATGTGGACACTCATAACTTCACAAACAGGATCTTCTCAAAAAGAGTAATTTAGTACTTTAGGTTTAATTTCACATTCTTTGTGAAATATTTTTATCTGGAAACACAAAATATAAAGTTTGCTTTGTTCCATTTATGTCTAAGCCATAATTTAAACTTTATTCCAATTTTCTCAATCACCTAAATTAGCAGGAACTCAGTATGCATTAGACCACAGCTTAATTAGCATTGCAAATGCAGTTTTCTGCAGATTACTTTGAGAAAAAGATTATTTGTGCCAAATTGTTTTCCAGAGAAAACATACAGCACGATGATGAACGTTTTATCTTCCTTCTTCTCATACACAGTTTTTTTCTCCTTTTCCTCTGATCTTGTTCAAACACTCTTTTATTCTGAACCATTGTATCTAACTGCCTGAAGATATCTGCGGATGATGCAAGCCTTTCCATGTTATACGATGCCAAGCTCATTTGTGAGTACAAAATAAGCTTTTTGTCATGAAACTGTGATTTGTACCATCTTGCAGCAACACGTTAACAGTAATATTTACATTGCTATGTTAATAAACCATGGTTAAACGTGTGAATATTACTTGTTACGTTCCAGATCCCCCCTTAATCTGGCAGCTGAGCAAGGATTTTGAATACCAAGAAGTGGGACAGCATATCACATACATGTGGTTTGCAAACTCTGGCGAGGACAAACACATTGAGATTTTTTTTCTGCACTGTATGTTACACCTTTACAGCCATGCTCTCTTATGGGTAGCTTCCCATCCACAAAGTCCACCTTCCCTGTCTTTCTAAATCAAAGAACATTTCTCTACTGCCAATGGCTCACATGTGAATATAACAGGAAGAACATATACATTTAGCTTTAACTGCTTCATCGTGCAATTTTCCTTTTTTTCACAAATGAAGTTACAATAAGCCCGATGCCTCCTTGCTCCTATGCAGTTACTTGTATACATACACCAAGAACTGATAAAAGTATCACTGTTCCTTTTGTTACCGTTGTCTACAGCAATTCTCTCTTGTGGAGAGCAAAGGGAATTGAGGAATCCAGTCTAGTTTCCTTTTGCTCTGTATTTTTTCACGTCTTTCCATCTGTTCTGTTCCTCTTTTTGGAGAACAGGAGGGACAGTAAACCAAGGGCAAGTGTCCAGTCCCTCGTGAGCCACCAACAACGATCCACAGGCCACTCTGGAAAACTCCATGCAAATCAACAACAAGGTCTGGGGATATGTTGCTACGCTTACAACAGCTGAAAATACCTAAGCTGTCATTTCCCACATAAACCATAATGAGGGACTCCCTGCAGCTTTCCATCCACTCAGTAAGTTTTAGACAAAAAGGAGGCAGTTCCCAATGTCACAAATGTTAAAAGAGCTTCTCTGATGGTGGCAAAGACACCACACTTTCAGGTGGCAGTGAAGAATAAAATGTTTAATTTCCCTCATTTTGGGGGGCACCAAGTTGTACCACAGTGCCAAGTAAAATTGCACACTGTGCAAGGGCAACGAATGACAACTGGATCTGGCAGTCTGGCAGTCACAGCACAGAAGAGCAGTGCAGACACCTCTGGGTTCATTTGTCCTGTTACTGGGTGAGCCCTCACTGTGTTGCTCTGCATCCCTGAATATAAGCGCTTCCTCTGTCAGGCAGGGGGTGAAGACGCCTCTCCGCCTTTTTAAGGGCTGTAAAGTCTTCAGAAGTGCCAACCTCCTCAGGGCAAGGAAATATTGGGAAATAGAGATCATCCCAAAGGACAACAAATACCACAAAACATTATGAAAGCAAGATTTAGGAGATTGCTTTATGAAAAACTTCTGAAAGTAGCTTTTTTTAAAAAAAAAAATAAAAGTCCAATCCATTTATACTTGCCTAATCAGTGTGTTAAAAGTTTTGAAGTGATATGGAAAGCCGCTGAGGAAGCTGCAGCACGAGCAAACCATACTCAGATTACCTGCAGTCACTAGTAGTCTGGATAATGAGGCTTCTAGATTTACAGCAACAGGTAATGGCACTGTAAAACAATATCCCACCTGATAAAGTGCAGTTTCATAGTAAAGTCAGTAAGTATTAACACAAAGAGGTATTCTTTGGTAGTTTGGGTTTAAGTGCGTGAAATAAAGGAAAGGAGCAGGAAAGACTTTGTCTTTTTATTTGCACTATTTTATGACAGCAGAGCTCTTCAGCCCACTTAAGACAAACTGTGAAGGTGCCTAAGCCTCTGTACTCTGTAGAGGGAGTTTAGGAGAAATGCAGCAATAAATTAGCCACCTCTATCGAGAACTTAAAGTTAGGTGGAATAAATCTGGGCCAAACTGGGCTTTTTGCAAAGCCTGAATAAAAAGAAAATCCTCAGAAGTTAAGGTGTATGCATGGGTTAAACACTGACATATTAAAAAATGAAGGTAGACAAATCTGGTTTATGGTGTGATTGTGCTAAACTGCTGAAATAAACACACAAATGGGGAAAAAAAAAATTAGTGTATCAGCTATACCAGATATATGACAAGATGCAGGCCTTACAGAACAACAGAGACAAAAGCAGCACATTCTTTCTGGATTACAAGTCTTTTTCCAAGTAACAAATTATGCAAGCAGACTTTAATGATCTGTTAAATTTTTGAAGAGCAGTCCAAGACTTGATCTTCTACACTGCCAAGAGCATAGATTTCCAAACCTTGTGATCAATCACCACCATGCTACTTTCAGCTTTAAGGTGCAGTATTTAACTTACTCTCCATACACTGCCTAGCGACTTCTCACAGACTGCCACCACCATTTATACAAAATGGTCGCTATCACAGGTTACCAAATGAAACGTACAGTTCGTTAGAAAGCAAAAGCACAGAGATAAACGTTTACCCTAGGCAGATAAACTAGACTAGGCAGTCCTGCTGAGTCAGAGTCATTGTTTTTGCCTGTATAATAACGGCTTTTTTTACTAAAGTTTACAATCTTACCCTGTTTTGTGAAATCACAATGTATCAGTGTCCCCCTTGCAAACTACACAGTAATACACTCACACGCAAAGAAAGCTTCCCTCTATTTCAGTCCCCTCCCTCTATTTCCTGACCATGTATCCAAACACGAAAGTCCATAAAAATTACATGGTCTACCACAAATATAGAAGCAAAAAGTTAAATTCTGGTCCTCAGTCTCCCAGCAATCTTCTTAAGTGTCATTCACGTTCACAATCCAGCAGAGCAGCAAGTCCAAATGCTTATTTCAGTTTCTAAATGCGGAGGTACTAAAAGAGACATTTGATGATAGCATAAAAGGCATTTACCGACAGCACTAAAGCTACTTATTTACAACCGCAGGGGTTCTCAATACCCTAAAGAAGTAAACCTTTTAATACTCGGAGGAAATGCTGAACTTCAGCCCCGTGCCTCTCCTTACCAGTCCACCACGCTTAATGAACCCACTGGCCCCTGGTTACAAGTTTCACAGCGCAGAACCGTAGCCAAAAGCAGCAGATCCCAGCGGGATCCACAGGCTGGATCTCTTACCCATGTCAGATCGAAGGTTCAGGGCTGCTGGGTGCGTGCAAGAAGAAGCACAGCTGCCTGGACTGGGGTTTTGTGAAGCAAAACCTGCTTGGAGAGAGTCATTTATACAGGAGCAAAGGGGTGGGCAGGACTAGGGAGAGAAACTGCCCAGGGGAGGACCCAGTGCCGCTGGGAGTGCGGGAGGACAGGGACAGAAATTCCGCTTCTGCTTCCTGGGAAAGTGCGGAGGAAGCTTGCAAAGCTCTGCTTGAGCCTCTGTCTTCAGCTGCACCTCGCTCCCATGCTGCTGCCGTTTCCACCTCCTCCTGTTGATATTCCAGATATGTTTATGGGGTATTTTGTACCCAAGTAACCACCCTCACGCAGAGAGTGCCTGCATGCTTTCTAACAGCAAAGGAGGAAACAGTTGTGCTCAAAAACTCATGATTTTGGGCAATGTTTCAAGTTCTGCAGGGGTCAGCGCATGCCAGACCGGATCACAGCTCTCAATTGTGTCTGGCTTGGCAGGCAGCAATGTTTTTAACACTTCATGGCCCTTCAGTCCCTTACACGAGGCAGCCACAAAAAGACAACTTGCCTGCTGAAAACGTCACAGAATTACTTCTTAATGAACATTCTTTCAAGATTGGCAGCTGCCCTGAGTCTTGGAAAATCTGGATTTCACTCTTTACTCTACCTGGGATTCTGCTAAATCGTACCTAATAAGGATTAGTCAATTATTTCCCATCGATTTTTTTGAAGGACAGTACTTTTTCCTGGGCAATATTACCTCTGTCATTTCCCAAACATTCTCAAGAGAGGATACTACATTTTACAACCCTGTCCTGCTTCTTCTCTGCCTTTTACCAGTAACAGCAGAAACCCTAGAACTATTTGAGCTATTCCCTCCATTAAGCCAAGAGAGTGTCAGGGAGATCTGATGAACAACCTCTAACTAACCACTTGTTTAGATTTATTTAGTGAACGGAGTCTTTTTTTCCTGACCACAAATTAGACAAATGCAGTCTGTTCACTTATTTACCGCTTCAGACTGCTAGCTAAATATTTTGTGCAAGCAAATTACTGCTCAAAAATGCTTTTCTCTAAGTTTTGCTTTCAATGCTCCACTGCTGTAGTTAGGTATTTGAACTGCCTGATGGGCCATCCAAGTCATGTCTCTCTCATCTCATTTGATGGGCTAACTGCTTCAAAACAAAGATTTTCTTTAAAAAGGTATTCTTATTATTTTTGTCCACAAATCCTTAGTGTTTGTTGGATGATTCATCCTTTATTAAGAGTCCCATGCTTATCTATCACTCTTTCTGGTCTTTTCCTCCTCACATACAGCCCTGTCTGTCCAGCAGTTCCTTCCCCTCTTAACTTTTCATTTTAAAATGCTACTTTAGTATACATAAGCTTGATTCAGTGGTTTTTTTTAAGCCGCTATTAAAAAAGGTAATAGCTCCTAAACTTGAGAGACTATGTTCTCAGGAGACACCACGGAACATTACCTGGAGATCCACCTCAAGGCATCAGACCTGCGCTTTCAGACCAGCCTGCTCCTGAAGAACCCCACGGATGTCACGGGGACTCCAAGGTTGAACAGGAGTTCACAAACATCACTTCAGTTACAAGATCTGTGCCCTGAATTTTAGGCAGAGTGGGTGGAAATTCACTCATTCTCAACAACAACCTACTTCTGCTTCCAGCAAAATCACCAGGAGTTTTAGCTCTTGAGGTCAGCAGGAGAACGGTCAGGCCAGCCCACACACCCATTAAAAGCCGGTGCAAGGAGAGCAGGGGAAGCACTTAACACAAACAACACAAAAATGCGCAAATTGATCAGGCGATAGTTTACTTCTGTTTAAATTATCTGACCCAGCAGGGAATGTATTATTGCTCGGGATGAAAACCACATGATATTAAATCGTCAGTGCTCTTGGCTCACATCTCATGCCACTGCGGATGCGGTGGGATCCGCTGCACACCTCAGGCTGTGTCTATCACAAACACAAAAGCAGCAAAAGGCCGAGATGAGTTTGTACACACCCGGAGGCTTCGGTTGCAGAAGAGGTGCTCAAGATTAAAAGGAGTGCGTGCCAACAGGGGCAGGCAGGAACAGCCTGGTGAAAATATTGCAAACAGCTCGTGAGATAAAACCCATTGAGGGAAACAGGACTGCATTAAAAACAAACCCATGCCAGCAGCCACAAATACTTTCATCGAGTCCTTCACAGCCTAACCTAGACCGCACCACCATTCTCCTGTTTCTCTACAGCTCTCACTACTGTGACAGCCCGTGGTGCAGCTCGGGCTCCTGCAACACTTTTGGCAAGTGCAGGCCTGATTTGAGTACCCTGCAACAAGAAATTAATCTCGTTGAAGTGTTGTCATTGACAAACATACTTTGTCAAAGCAGAATACTTTTATCAACACATTGGCATGCCTTGTCTTGAGAGATGGTTATAATATATCCTTACATTTACAGCAGCACAAAAAGAACGTGTAGGGCCAAACACACTTGTTTCTGGTCCCTACCTTTTCATGGCATCCAAACTCCAAGTTATGCTTGAGATAAATTCTGATTTGGTTCAAAACAATCTGAGGAGATGGTTTATCTAGTCTGCTGTTCACATACCAAAGACTCCCCCAAAGCCTTGCTCGTCTACCTCTACTCTCTGTACCATTCATTAAGTGCTGCACAGAACTTTCTTCATCATCAAAGCAAGTCTGGAAGCACAGGACTACACAATACCTGTTCCATTCCAACTTTTCGTCACATTTTCATTACATTTGATGAGCAATATGGAATGAGTCCAGGTATTAAGCCCAGGATTTCAAATGCTCTTACTTTTATTCTTCATTACAAGATTTGGTGTAGTTCATTCCCAGCTGATACTGCATACTGCATGTCCTTGTATTTTGATGTACTGTTTTTTCAGATGTTTGCTTCCGATTTGTCCAAGGTGGATATAATGTGAAAAATCTTTATTTTCAATCTTTAGATTCTACACTGGGTCCACCAACAATTATAACAATTATTTCGATTACAAGTAGAATGGAAAAATAAACCATAAGCTCTCTAGTTTAACCAATGTCCTATACATTACATACGCATAGTATGTGGAAGATTGGGTCCCTCATCTTTTATTGAGAGTCCTGGTATAAAAGCACTATAAAAAGAATGAATTATAATTATTAACTGTTATAAACTGAATTGGGCATATATATCAGAAAGTTCATATAAAATGACATGAAATAGCTACAGTCTGAGTTAGAAATTATTTCTTCTCTTCACTGCCCTGGACAAGTTTCAAGCTGGCCATCTGTCAGCCTTTCTGTCTACCTTACTGCTGATGACTTTTTGAACTCAGTAATGTGTTTACAGAATTAAGCAACCAAAAGTTATGCGTTTTGTTTGTGTAATTTCTCCTGCAACCATACAAAGCGCGAAACCTCTCCAGGACTAGGATCAGGACCTTTGCATTGCAGTCATATTTTCATTCTAGTCATATAACTAATACAAACAACATCCCCCCTCCCTCTCCAAACAACATCTCAACCGTCTCTCCAAAACAAGAACACAAGAACAAAAATGTAAATGTCGTTGCCAAAGAGTACAGCAACTAAGAATTCCCTGTTGTCTGTTTGGTTTGGTAGACAGTTTAATACCCACGGTTTATCCTTTTAATGTTTATGAAAACATTGTGTCAATTTAAATGAATCTTTACAAGACAGGGTAAATCTTGCAAACCTCAGGCAAAAACGTCATAGAGAATGTTGCTTGAGTAAAGACTATTGCCTTTAGATGAGCAATGTTATTTCTCTCTTCTCTTGATTGTGCAGAAAGTACTAAAATAAAGGAAAAAAAGAAAATACATCCAAACAAACACAACACAAAAACAAAACCCCAAAACAAAAAGCCCAGCAAAACAGAGCAATCCACTGGAGACAGATTCATTCACCTCTACAGAGGATGGGAAAGAAAAAAACCCAGGCATGACAAGCAAGAGTCAGATCATCCAATGGACAGCTGGAAAAACCTTCAAACACCACAGAGACAAGGGCAGAGTAAGACCTGGTAAAGAATTATGATCAGGAAACAATATTAAGAGGGCATTGTGTTTGCAAAGTCAAGCATTCGTTAATAAAAGCTACAGTTAAGCATGTGAATATAAATTAAACTCAATCCCTTTTATGCCGATATAAATTAAAATCAGTTGCCTTTTAAATGTACATTGTAAATCCTATATTGTGAAATAACTCACCATTATTGTTTCACAAGATACACACTTAATTCAATTCATTGAGTAGTTAATACATTTTTAACCATCAATATTTAGTGCATAACCTCAAACTTACCAAAAAAACCCCAACACATTCCAACCGAGCACAAAATGCTATTTTTTTAATTGCTGTATATGAACCTTGCCATACAAGTATTCTATGAACACTACCAAATTCAGCTGCGCGATAGCCACTACATTAGGTGGCATCATTTAGTTTATTTGACAACTGCTGACGTGAGAGAGAGAAGAATTAGAACTCCACTGACCAAAACCAATTAGGAAATTTCAATGCCCACTTTAAAAAAAGTATAAGCATTTAAGCTTATTTATACCAACATATGCAGCTCACTTGTCCTTTCTGCCAATTTGGCTGCAGATGTTTTACACTGAGCACCCCAAAATGAAAAGCTACCCAATGACTGGCCCAAACTGTAGTTTAAGTGACTCATCCACAACAACTTTGGAGTCAATGGAGACACTAGAATTTATTTTTTGAGAATTTGTAGAGGATAAAACAGGTTGCAGAAGACAAAAAAGAGTCAATTCCAGCCTAACTTCAAAAGAAGAAACCGGGAAATAAACACCATTCATCCTCACTACACTCCCTGGAAAATTGTTCAACAATCTGTTAGAACCTGAAAATAACTTGGAGAGAACTAGCCTGTAATTATCAAGAACAAATCACAGCACACCTGTTTATTTTTATGGTAAGAGAAGACTTTGATCAAAAGGGGAGAAGTAGAAGAGAACCTATTTCTTAGTTACAGTGAGAAGTTTGATGTTGTGCCTCACACCTTTCTCCTAACGAAACATGTAGCTTATATATAACAATTGTAAGTTTGGTGTAAAGGTACCTACAAAACTATAAATTAAAAAAAATAGCTATGTCATGATTCACTGACAAATCGGAAGGATTTGTAGCTCTGTAGAAGTCTACTATGGATCCCTATTAACAAGTTATTTCACAACCATGTCACATGTGAAACAGAGAACAGGCACGTTAAATCTACAAACAACAGCAAAGTAGGAGTATCAAGTATTATGGATTATGGGATTATGAAAGGGAAGAGATTACGAAATACTGGAGAAATTTGGAAGTGAAGCAGGGGGTCCTGAAATAATACCATTGTTATCAGAATTGGCCTGGAAGCTAGAAATGTCTAATGCATTTTAAACAAAGTTTTCAGAATTCCTTCCTTAGTTTATTTTTCTGGCTACTTGTTCCCAACCTTACATGGATTCAGAGGCAGGCTGAAAAGCATCAGTGTGAATTTATCTTACATGGAAACAGGTCTCGATGCATTAATTGATGTCAAGTCAGAAAAGTGATCATCTGCAACACAAATGCTGACACAGCCTTCTTTGAACCTCACTGATATTTGCAAATCACATTATTGTTCTTTAATTGTTATATAAAATACTACATCTGTATGGCAATTCCATTGGCAACCAGAGTTAAATATCTACACATGTAATAATAAATGACGCTTTTGACAACCTTCTATCACAAATCTTACAATAGAGACTTCTGTTAAATTCCACAGTCAGGCTATCTGAAGGAATCAGAGTTTTTAAGAGGCAAGAAGCTAAGCCTCATGTTTACGGAGAGCTCACAGCTTGAAGCTGAAACAAGTACAAAATCCCACACATTTATTATTTTTAATAATTTCATAATGTTTAAAGAAATTGCGTAATCTCGGAGAGCCCAATCTTTTACTTCAAAGTTGATAATAATGAAATGACAACAACCAGATGTTTAGAGAAACTGCAGAGGGAAATCTCAGCTGGGACTTGACAAGACAAACAAAACCAATGATTAAAAAGACAGACATTTTTATAGCCACAACAGCTTCCTGCAGAGAAATATCTTGATCCTGGGCCAAATCCCAGAGTCCTGTAGGCTAGAGGCCTCTACCTCTATTTTTATTAAGACCTCCCTTGAGTAGGTTTCTTCTGCAGTGGTGGGCTATTTGCCTAAGTAATTAGCTCGTATTTTGCAGATAATACTGTCATTCTTTCAGGACTAGTAGTATTAGCTGTCAGTAAAAAACTGCCATGCCTTAGCAGCTTTTTAAGGAAAGGAACCCCACTCCTTATTTGTATCTTTGTTGCTCAGTTAGGCGCTCTCAAGAACAGAGGAGAAAGACCTGCATTAGCTGACGAGCTGGACCGCAATGCACTTTAGTATCCCTTCACATGTTTGGTGCCCTTCAAAAAGAAATGTTTAGGCATGATCTGCCTCAGTATTTACCCTCGTTACGCAAACATGAATTCAAAGAAGAGCTTGTAACTGTGATATACGTTCTTGGCCAAATGGGTCCAAAACTTCAGTATGAACTCTAACGATATCCTCTGTTCAGAGGGAGGTTTCTTTTCAGAGGGAGTATCTTTATAAATCGAACTCCAAGTGCATACCTCCAAGAGTTAATCAAGTCCCCTAGGACCTCATGCTGTAATCGCCCATTTAAGTAAAAAAGGAAAAAAAAACCCGATGACTTAAAAGATTCCTCAGTGACTAAACAAAATGTACTGCTTACCTCTCTGCAACGTATTGAAACAACTCAGCAGACTTTTACCCTAAAAACAGAAATGTAAGAGTTTTTAATGATTTTTAGCAATCTTTTCAAAGACACAAGCGGTGACTGAGGCTTACGCATTTGGTAGCTATGTGGTTTAAAACTCATTCCTATCCTTCACTATCCACTAGGTCGTACAGAAACAACAGTGGACAGGGGAAGAAATCTGCTACACATTTAGTAATCACAGAGAAATTTTGGAGAGAAGGGAGAATTTATAGTTATAAACCAATGAACATTCGTGCTCTTTGGTACACCTTGTAAATGTAAATGAGTTACAATGTATTTGAGAATTAAATTGAGCATGGAATCAATTAATAAGCATCCTCAGGCATCACAGTGACCCATTTGTGCAAAGTATTAAGGAACAACATTTCATGGCGGATTCCCCAAATCCAGTCTTTTGAGGGAAAACAACACATTTGATTTCTGCTTCATGAGGAGGTTGGGAAAAGCATTTTAGGATGAGCGACAGACATTTATTTCAATCTTTGTTTGAAAAAATGAAAAACAAAGTTCGAAACTTTATACGTAAGTTAAAATATAGAACACATGGACATCTTAAACATTCAGAGCTAAAGAATACTAGTTAACTTTAAATTTATCACAAATAATATAAACTGAACCCAAGTACTAATTCAGTGGGATAAATGAAATGGAGATACAGTTCTGTAATCAAAAGGAAACAGGGAAATGTCCTGTACTTAAAGCAACAAATTAATAAAGCAACTGAAAAAAAATCAGAGAAAACGTCACTTAACTGTAGTGATCTTCGGTATTTTGGGCAGCCAGCACTCCTTGCTGCGTAAGCATCTGTCTGCCTTGACGTACCTGACTCAGCCGATCTGCCACAGGAAAAAAAGAAGTTACATATGTAATCTTGTTTTCAATTGTTAGTGGCATTCTCAAAGCTCATTTCATTCAAACATATTCTAGTGGAAATTTCTGCTCCCTCAAAATCTTTGTTTTTCTGGCCAGCCCCATGCTATTTTTCAAATATACTCAAGAACTGGAAAAAGTCTACTACATCTTGCTCCACTTTCAGAGCTGAAGTTCATCCTTCCATGGAGCTGCTCAGTTATTCTAAAACCTCATGCTGAAACTTCTCCACTTTTTGCTGCAGATGGTTCCCACCTTAGACCCCTGGCAAAAAACCTCACGTGGCAAGTGTCCAAAACACCAGCTACCTCCAGAAGCAAAGTCCAATATTCCAACCTATCATCTTCAGAACACGTAATTTATCAATTGAGTTTTCCTACATCAAACTTTTTACTAAAGCCTACATTAGATTGGAAAAATGCTTCAGGGTTCTCTTCGGTTGAGATGCACAGCTGGACCTGCTTGACTGTCACGCTTAGATTGGTTCATGTGTGATCTCAGCGTGGGTTCTTTTTCTTGGGTGAATGAGCCCTGAGGAAAAGAGCATTCTGAGGCCTTCACAGCTATTTGCCTTCTTTCTACTTCCAGACTTGTTAGCTCCCTGCTTCTTTCAGCCACAGATCATCCACATAAACACCTGCAGTTCAACAGATCTCCTGGGTTGCCCCAACACACATATTTCAGAATTATTGTTATTCCTAAAGAAAAAGGAAAATTCTTTTTTGGAGCAGATTCCTGTCTTGCTACCCTCGCGAATTTATGCATTTCAATAGCAACTAAACATTTCTCATTCTACTGCTCTCCGCAAATGGAGGGCTTTCCTTCTGTTCCAGCCGGACACGGCAAAAATGAAAAATAAGTTGCCAATAGTGATCCGATTTAAAACAGCTGCATTCTCCCTGACATTAATTTAATTTGAATTTGGTATCTGCAGATCATACACTGAATAAAGACAAAACCCCCCCCTGGTGAATTTTTATGGCTGCCTTTTTTTTTTTTTTTAAACTTCGCTTTTTACCTTGGGTCTAAGAAAAATTGCATTTACAGGAAAGGAAGAAATCAAGTTTGCCATTAGCAGATGATAATTTTTTTAGCAGTAAACACAATCATCAGTCATCAGGCAGTAATATAAACCTTCATTGGTAAATCCTTGCTGCTATTGACATCTGAATTCCATTTATAAACTTAATTTTTCCCATCACTAGCGATGCTAGTGCAGCTGGTTGTTTTCCCCTTCATTTAAGGGAAAAAAAAAAAATCACATTTTATTCATAGCTTCAGCTTCCAGATTATCTTTTTTTTGAAAAGGCAAGTGAAAATCGCTATTACTATATTAAATAATTAAATAATACTTCGTCTACGGCAGAGGCTGCAAAGCGCAATCAGGAATACAAACGCATAACTAGCGATAATGATGTTTGTTGTTACTATCAGTGGCATAACCACAGAAGAGAATGAAGCCCTTTGTATGGCACATTATGATTTATAGGTGACAGACAGACAGTTAAATGAAAACACTTCCCTCCAGCATGAGGTGGAGTAGCCTGGTGCATTGTGTAAACCAGGAAGAATGACTGGTAACTCATGAAGACCATCAGAAGAAAATTAATGTGCTTGTTTAATGAACCGCAGAATAATAAATCACACTCTAGCAACACATGGGCATCACAGCAAGGGGGTCCATTTGGGAAGCACGCTACTTACCAAATTCGCAAGAGTGTTTTAAGAATAAATAAAATAACATTTCAAAGTATGCTGAAGATATGTTAACAGAGTGACAAAAGGTAGACTTATATTTTCGTTAAATGTTAACTATTAATAAAACCCATGCATTATCTGTTTTAACCATACTATCTTCAGTATTCAGTCTGTACTGTACGCAGTTAAAAGCTGCATGTTCCATCATTCCTAAATTATTCACAATAACAAGTTCATTATTAAAGATATAAACCATTTGAATTTATGCTAGGGAGAAATGTAGTCATTGATGATACGTTGGCTTGACAGCACAGGAAACTTAGATGGCACCGATCCAGCAATGTACTTAAGCAAATGCACAATTTTAAGCATTTATATAGTTGTGTTGATTGTATTTGGATCGTTTAAATACATAATGTTAGATGTAGGCTTAAGCACCCACTTAAGCAAAGCCCTCACACCTAGGTGGACAGCTCCCGACGTCGGTCAGTACTGCTGTGTCTGCCCACCGCTGTCCTGACTTCCAGGAAACCTCCACAGAAGCTGTGGAGAAATTTATGGCAATTCCATCCTTAGCCTCCTCCTTGAAGCCATCTCCGAGGGATGAAACCTGTGCCAGCTTTCGACAGGAGTCTCATAGAAGGGACATAAAACCTAGAAATAAGGAATAGTTTCATCACAAAGGCCTCTAACAATTTTTGGACCTCTCAAGTCTCTTTCATCGCTAAATGTATCTTCTGATTGTTTGGAGACACAGCCATCAGAACACAATTGAATGTCACTGGCTATCGAACATGTTACTTTTTATGGATGACAGGTTTCAGCCCCGTAACTACAACAACAGTTCTCCTCACCTTCCCCAAGAAAACTAAAGGCTACTGGGCAAAGCTGGCAGGCTTGACTCTTGGCAACACTGCTAGGCACCAAAATAACCTCGCAGTGAAGGCATCAAGACCTAATTACAACATCAGTAATGCCATTATCCCTACACCTATAGACGGTAGCATTCAGTCCTCACCATACTGCCAACTGGTGAGTCTTAAGACACAACGAATGCTACCAAAGGTGGCAAATTCCAAAGATACAGGTAAAGCCAAAGGCAACGCCTGCGACAGGTGGGCGATTTTGGCCCGAGGCCACCTACGCTACGGCCAGCCACCTCCGAACTTAGTCACGGCGGGGAGGGCCAGATTCCCCTCCGGCAGGCAGGTCAAACCTGGCTGCG
>NW_009603480.1:0-16416 GCF_000690535.1 Cariama cristata
AGTGGGAGGGATTTTGCTCCCCCAGCTCCAATCATGGGGTCCATCCACTTCAGAAGTGTTGGATGAGAGCTTGCCAGTGAAAACTGAGGCAAAAGAGCTGCTGAGCACTTCAGCCTTTTCCTCGTCCGTTACTACCAGCTCCCCTGCCCAGCTCATGAGAGGGGGTACATTTTCTTTGACTTTCCTCTTCTGATTGACATACCTATAGAAGTCCTTCTTGTTATTCTTTGCATCCCCCTCCAAGTTCAGCTCCTGCCGCGCCTTGGCCTTCCTGACCCCATCTCTGCACAACCGGGCAGCCTCTCTACACTCCTCCCAGGATACCTGTCCCTGTCTCCACTCCCTGTGCATTTCCTTCTTGGCCTTTAGTTTGACCAGCAGGTCTTGACTCAGCCATGATGGCCTCTTGCCTTGCCTACCCGATTTCTTTCTCCTAGGGATCGCAAGCTTCTGCACTCTATAGAAGATTTCCTTGAAAATCTGCCAGCTCTGCTCTGCTCCCTTGTCCCTTAGGGCAGTTTCCCAGGGGGTCCTGTTAACTAGCTCCTTGAAGAGCTGGTAGTTCGCCTTCCTAAAATTCAGGGTCCTACCTTTACTCTTCACCTGACCCACATCCCTCCGGACTTCAAACTCCACCAGTGCGTGATCACTGGAGTCCAGGCTGCCTCCAATCTTGATGTCACCAATGAGCTCACTTACATTGTTGTTAGAGTTGTTAGAAGGTTGTTAAAGAAACATAGTAAAGAGATAGTAGGACTTAAATACTGCAACAAGAGCATGCCTCTAGTGCTGTTCTGTTCCTAAAACATTGTGTTCTTGTCAGCGAAATGATGACAATACTGAGTAAGAGACTTCTGAGATTGATATTGGACAGTGATTCACTGAAAATACAAGAGCACATATAAACCTGACTGTTACATACTATGGTTTTGTTCATTAAAATTAATTGAATTCATCCTGTGTGTGTCCAGTTCTGGACTCCTCAATACAAGAAAGGCGTGCACACACTGGAGAGTCATGGAGGTGATTAAGCGCCTGGAGCACCTCTCCTGTGAGAAAAGATGCTGTTCAGTCTGGAGAAGGATCAGGTGGAAGCTCATCTATGTCTATAAATACCTTGTGGGAGAGTGTAAGGAAGATGGAGCCAGGCTCTTTTCAGTGGTGCCCAGTGACAGGACCAGAGTCAATGGGCGCAAACTGAAACACAGTAGGTTCCCTCTGAACATTGAGAAACACTTTTTTACTGTGAGGGTGACCAAGCACTTGCACAGGTTGCCCAGAGAGATTGTGGAATCTCCCTCCTTGGAGAGATTCAAAAGTCATCTGGACATGGTCCTGGGCAAATGGGTCTAGATGACCCTGCTTGAGCATGGGGGTTGGATCAGATGAGTTCCGGAGGTCCCTTCCAACCTCAACCGTTCTATGATTCTGTGATCCTTTGTTATATCCTCAGTAATGACAAATTTTTAAGACCTCTGTCTTTTACTGTAGTTCTGATAAATCTAGTGAGGAAGACATCGTACTGTTGGAATCAACTATTTTAACATCATGTAATCTGAAGCTGTTCTGAAGAGGATAAGCAGGCTGCATCATCAGGGTAGCAATCATAACTGTTTTCAACTTCAAAACAAGTGAGTGAACATTGTGGTAGCTACCTGCTGATGCTGATATAAGTAGTGGAACTGCAGCTACAAATAGCCATTTGTTAAGGAGAGTAAAGGGTTTTTTAGTTGCATCATTATATTACACAGAAAAAGACAGTGCTTTCATGATGGCAGGATCTTGCCTGAGAGTCAAGTGGTTATCTGCAGGAGATAAAGTGAATCTGAACAAGAAAACTAAACTGCTGAAAAGAGGTTATGTAATTTTTTTAATTTATTTTTGTTCTTCAAACAGTGGAAGCTCTACATTTGGGAACACTGATGGCAGCACATGGCTATTTCTTTCCAATCTCAGACCATGTTCTAACACTAAAGGATGATGGCACCTTTTATCGATTCCAGGTAAGTGTTTTCAGAATGTTCTTGACTTGCACAAATGGAGGCTCATATTAAAGACCTTACACAAAAGTTCATGGCAAATTTTAATCATAATTTGTCTCTTATGTAACCTAGTGAATGGTAGCAATTCTCCTTAAAGTAAAAAAAGGTAGGATTTTATTTAGAAATTAAGTCAGCAAAGTATTAAGATGATAGTCAACATTCTGATCCCTGGAAAAAGTGTGATAATACTAAGTGTGGAAGTATGTCTCATGAAAAAAATTAATATAGTATTTTTGAAATATAGTAAAGGAAATGAAATTCTCTTATTGACTCTTATTCCTAACATAGCCTAAATTTAGAAAAGGGGAGGTATTTTACTTATTAAGCCTGTAACAGAAATCTGACAAAAAAATGGAGGCTAATATTTATATCTTTCTTCTGTGAGGATTTCTTTATTGGTAACAGAGTAGTATTGAAGTAGTGTGTATTCTTCAAACAAATGCAGATACATTTCTACATTGATCTGTCAGTCCCATTGCATGCAAAAAACACACAGATGCTTCAGAACAAGCTGGAAGGATGTATAGGTATGTATACCTACCTGTATATTATTCAGATACCTACGTAGTTGTATTTTATTATATTAGATTTCAAACTAAGTGCTTGGGGAGCAGGAGTGTTGCTTTTCTAATAATGAATAGCAGGCTAGAAGTTTGCAGAGCAATACCACCTATGACTTGAAACAAATGCGATTGCCCAGTATCTGATAATGTATTCTAGAGAAGGAATTAACTTTGCTTGCCATGTGCTGCCTTTGACAATGGTGGTTGTGTTCTATATTGCTCTTCCTATTAGGTGGACTTCCTGGCAGGTTTCACCAACAGCTGTTCAAAGATCTTGCCTAGATATTTGTTACTTTGAAATGATATGAACACCATCGTTTGACAATCCTTCTCTGTTAGTTCTAACTGTGTTAAATACTTACAGAAAAATAATATCTGGTAGAATGAAATCTATTGTCTTCAAGATATTTAAGTTTAAGCTTTGTCTTAAACTTTGTTTAAGTAAGAAGATATCAAGAATAAAATAAAACTAAGATTGTGGTCTTTAAAATTAAGAAGAAAACTGTGATACATTGGAGACCAATCATAGTCTCAAACATTGTATTACATTAATTGCTGTACAATACTTTCATCAGTATTTTGGCCTGAATTCTATAGACCCATGTAAGGGTAGAAAAAGGTTCACAAAATTTGGTCTAAAACAAAATCTTAGAGTGAATGTAATTAAATATGTACAGCACAGTCTGGCAAGAAAGAGAATGATTATTGCATACATGCATACATTATTATCATATTTTCATATGTAGATCCTGTGTGTCATACAGTACAAAAAAACCTGTCCTTCAGTAGGACAGTAAGTTACATGTGTATATGGGTAATACGAAAAGCAGTCACTCCAAGCCTCCTCCCCCAAATCCTGGAGAGAGGATTTGAAGGAAAAGGTGTTCCTCTCATGGTGCTTCATCCTCCTTAGTGTTCAGTGTAAAGAAGAGAGGGATGGCACATGGGTGAAGGGGCTTACTGCTGAGGGCAAGGCACCAATGTGGTTAGGAAGTAAGCGAAAAGTGGAAGGAAATTACAGAGTGGTTAAGGCTCCAGTTCTTGGCTTGTCTCTGCATGAGTAGTGGCCAGAAGGACAAAATATCTGAGGACTTTATTTTGCAGAGAAAAGGACTTATTTATAAGAGTGCTGGTCATTGATCCTGCACAGCTGCTGGCCTGCTTCTATCTCAAACATGGCAAAGGAGCACCTCTGCTAGCATGATAATTCCACTGAGGGAAAGTACAGGTTAGAATTAGCTGCACTGTGAGCAACTGAGAGTACCGCAGCTACCCTGCCGTGGCCTTTCCTTGGAGAGGTCTACAGCCTACATGTTTGGACATGTTAAGTTAGATTGTAAAATTATATCAGTTGATTTACATAAGTTAAGGATTTGACACCTATTTGACATATGCATATGAAATAAAGATAATTTCCTCAAGTGTTGCTCAGTAAATGTCTGCAGTATTTTGGTTGTTTGCTGCTCTGTGGTACCTTTCACATTGCTATTCCTATGCTAACAATGTTAAAACAATGCAATTTTAGCTGTTAATGTAGAGCATGAGAAAAAAATCTTAGTGATGTCATACTGTTAACTGGAGTTGTAACAGCAAAAGTTAAGTCATTACAATTCCACATTCCCTACCAAAATAAGCTAATATAAAATCTGTTACTGAAACTTTTAAATTGGAAGATGAAGACAACTTACTCAATAGGGGGTAAAGTTTGACTGCAAATATGTGAATTTTGCAGTAGAACAGTTGTTCAGGTGCTTTGGAAATAGGCCCCCCCTGAGTATTGGACAGGATTCACAAATTTCTGGGTATTTTAATAGAAAGAGAAAACAGTGCACCTGCCAGCACTGAAAAGTTCAGAAGCCATTCTGAAATCTCTGTCTGCAGTACAAAGACCTGACCTACAAAAAACAGGTTAGCTACAATAATGTTCTCCCTGCACTTCACTTTTGTTTTCCAAAGGGTGACACATTACTTCCAGTTTATTTTAAACAACTTTCTGTTGTCTAGAAATAGCTAAAAGCAGTGGAGATTATGCTTCATTTGTGCAAATGCCCTTTTACAGGCAAAATTATACTCTTTCTATCAGGAGGGCTGTAAAATCATTGTTTTATTTGGTTTTTAAAATAATGTGGCCTTAGGGAAAAAAAAATCTAGATCAATTTTTGATTTACTCAGGTGTAATTAGGTTAGTTTATGTGATAACAATTTAATTTAAAGGGGATGGATCTAAATATTAATTGCCTTACTCAGAGAGGAAATTTCTTATTAGTCTCAAGAAGGCAAACCAGAAAATTCAGGGATAGCAATACTTTCTGAACCATGCTGAACAGCTGCATTGCCTTTTCCTGGTAATTTAAGCCTAGGACCAAAGAAGGAGCCGAATACCTGCTAACCACCCTCCTCTACCTGAGAGCAAATAAGTATGAGGGGCCCAAATAAGAAAAGCAAGGTGCACCCTAGAAAGCAAATCTTCCTGGGGCCACGGATTACTTACTGAGACCTTTCATCTGTGTCCACATAAGTGGTAATATGTCCCTCCTGGTGAGGAAGGCCTGGCTCTCCCTCTCAGCTGGTAAACTTCTATAATAGTTTCCCAGGGAAAGATATCTTGATTTCTTTTACAGGTTGAACATGCATACTAAGTATCTCAATGTTCATAGTGAGAAAGAATGTTTCCTGGTACCTTTTGTCTTTAAACAAACTCCTAGGATACTTGAGGCTGGTAATAATCACACTCCCATTTCTTTGATGAGATTAATTAGTGATTTAATGTAAATTAATTTTCAGAGATGAAGGTTAGGTTCTGCTGTTTTGTAACTTGCAAGATGGAAGGCATAAATAGCTGAGAAAAAGTGTGAAAGCATGAGTCTGGTGAAGATAACAACAAAACTGATGGATTTTGGCAAGATGAAGATTTGGCCTGTGATGTCTTCTCCTGTTCTACCACTAGGAACACTTTCTTGACAAACATATTTAACATCTTTGGCCTTGTTTACCCGTGCCTAAATTGGGAGTGCAAATTCATAACAATCACTGTAAGGATCTTGGAATGTCTTTGCTGCAAAATAGTATAGAGTGTGAAGTGTTGTGGATCCTTGTGTCCCACATGGCATTACATTGCTTCCTGCATCTCTTTGAGTCAGCCCTGCTCAGTCAGCTACCTCTTGGCTCAGTCCTGGGTCAGCCTCTGCCATTCTGAACACTGAGGCTGTGGCTGAGCATCACAGCTTTCCAGCCACTCTCCACTCCTCGTTGGATCACCTACCCTTGAAGGAAGGATTTTATTGAAAGCCAGATTTTGGAAATAAAAAAGAAGCAGGTTATGTTATCCAGCATTTGGCAGATTTTCTTTGGCAATTGCAGGTGCAAGGACTAATTCATTGTCTCTTCAGCTCAGGCTCAGCATGTACAGGTTCTGTTTAGGTTTCAAAGAGGGAGAAATAATTTGACATTCATGTGTCTTTCTGACTGCACCGTCAGTGCCCTTTTTTCTTTTTTAACTCCCTACTCAGATACACTTCCCCCCCCCCACTGCTTTCTGTGCTCATCCCCTTTCCAGATTAGAAAAGAGGAGTCACAGAGCCAAAATCTTTATTGTTTCCAACTTCCTCAACCTCTTTTTTAATAATTCTGAGCTAATTGTGGAGCACTACTTGCTGACATCCTTCCTCTATGGGCTTGACAGTTCTAGACCAGCAATCTTACCCTTTCCCTTTACCAGGCCATAGTTTGAGTCAACTGCAGCGAATATAAAACTGAATGCCCATGAATTCTGCCATCCGTCATGCAAGGCATTTGAGATTGTGAATAAGTCTTTTTTAGCAAAAACGTGAATTCTGCTGTTTATAAAGACTCCCTGGTGCCTATGAGAAAAATAGCAGTAATATGCAAAGGAAAGTTTATGAGTGATTCCAATATTCCTCCCCCATCATGGTAATTAGATTTTAAAAGATTTCATGGAGTGGAGCAGCTTCAGAAACAACAATTCTTTGCTTATTACTATCAATAAGGGGTAGCTGAAAGATGCTTAATGATTTCTCTCCTCAGTAATACAGTTTAATGCATAGAAATTAATCATGTTTTATAAAAGCTGATAGGCAACACTGATTTTTACAAGTGGCTGTTTCATTAGCTCAGATATTATTATTGATTAATTTTATCGTAGGGCCAAAGCAGATCTGTTTGTTTTATCACAGGATTGCTCACGATGCATAGCAGCTGCTGCTGCCAATTTGTTTAGTGTGGATTAGGTGCTCTATTACAGGATTTTGTTTCAGATGACTTTATCAACAGGAGGATTATAGATTTCTGTGGTTAGGTTTACCTAACGATATTAGTCTATGTAGAACCAGTATGCATTTGTGTGTGCAAAACCAGATTTCCATCAATGGCATAAAGATCCTTGTAACAGTCTGTTTTGTTCTGAATGCTTAAATGGCTCTATGATTGCATGTGCAGTGCTAGGTAAGCCTTATTTCTCTAGCTGCTAACTTGTACTGGCTGCTTATCCAAATTACAGATACAATTAAAAAAAGTGCCTTAAAAGTGTACTGATAAAAACTGGCAGCATTATTTCTGCCTGGGCTGATAAACAGTACTTGACTTTCCCCAAACCATTCTACCACCCACCTTCCTTCCGGCTATAAGTGGGATGTCATGGCAAAATGACAAATGTTCCCTGTTTAATACTTGTTCATGATGAACTGCTTCACATTTTCTTCTGAGGAAAAGTGAAATTCTTAAGCATGATAACTCCGTCGGGTTTTCTATATTTCACAAAAAACCCTTGACATTTCACAGTCTTCTCTTTGAAAATGGTAGTGTTGAGGTACAACATGTTATACCACACCCTTAACTCTCCTGGGGAAAATATTCCCTTTTGTAGGATTTCTAGATCATGAAAGGTGGCACACGGATTGTATAATGTTTGTGCTATAGGAATATGTGATATTGCAAGAGATGTTATAATTCTTCTACAGTGTATTTGGAATATGTGAGCTGTGACACACAGTTAAACCAAGCTTTGTTTGCATAGTCCAGGTGTAGAGAAGGTCATTTATGTGGGCAAAGCCTCTGTGCATTGCTGTGGGAGTTTTTTAACAGATCAGATGAGAGCAGGCAGCTTTCTCCTTTGCACACACCTCCTATTCTCATTCCTGACCTCATTCCGTGAGACCAGGGATCTTCTTATCAGACTCTTCTTACTTCCTAATCTTTCATTGTTGAAGAAGGCAAATCTTCTTCCCCTAGTCTTCATGGATAACCTCTCTAGCAAATTTTTCTAAGGGATTATTAAATATCTGGACTGTGGAATTGTGTGGAGACTTTTGAAACAGAAGTGGAAAGATGTAAACTGAGCACATACCTTATAGTCATGTATTATGTGATTAAACTATTTGAGGTCTGTAACGTCTAAGGGACAAAGTAAACTTCAGACTCCATTTGTAGGAAAATTAGGGTTTTGGAGTCAAAGCTGCCAGGAATTTCTGACTGAGACCTTCTGCAAGCTCAATGTTAACTTGCCTGATTGCAGAGGGTGGAACAATAAATCTCTGCACAGGTAGGAGCCCATGAGGTCCTGGGACTGAGGGGGATTGCAACCAGGGGCAGTGGGGATGCACTCCGAGCATGGCCCTGGAGAACAGAGACAAGCAAGGGGCTGAACGGGCAGCCCTGATACACATTTCCCCCAAAATCTTAATGTATCATTCTAATAACTGAATTGTGCTGTAGTGGGAGCCTTGTGAGGAGGTTTCTCCCTGGGTCTTTTCTAAGCCAGGAGTGACACTGCTTGAGATTTACTGTTATTGCTACAGTTTATCAAGGGCTATGCCAGTTTATCCAGTGTGCATGACACATGGTGAGGTAGATTTAAGACCAGAACTTTATGACTGCTAATGACAAAAAATTAGGCAAGAAAATGTGGAATATACCTTTGGGAAAATATCAGTAATTTTAACTACATGCAAGTTTATTCTTGGTGGATTTTTTCCATGCAATCAAAAATACTTTAATCAGAAACTGATTTTTTATCATGTTTCATTTTCAGTGTTTTTAAAAGATTTTTCTTGATTTTTTTTTTTTTTTTTTTTTTCTGTTTAAGTCTTAATCTTGTCCCTTACCACTGTTTTTTGTGCCTGCTTTTAGGAGAATTTTCCTTCTATCTGCACTGACCAATGCCATTTCCTTCTTTGAGAGTGAATAAGAGTTATCTACTCTTTGAATACAACTTTATTGGCAGCTGTAGCTGCTTTCGAGCACATATCTTATGATGATACTATAATTCTTTACTTGCTGGTGAGAAAGTAATGTAGGACTTTGCCTTAGTCAAAATACATAGCATCTACTGTTTGTTTCTCATCTAGTAGGGGTTTTACACTGTCAGTGACCTAGTATGTTTTTGAAAAATCCAAATTTAGTAACTTTCAACTTTTAAGGATTCAGAAATGGATATTGTATTACAATTGTTCCATCTAGTCACTAGATCTAGAAATACTAGAATACAGAAAATTTCAACTTTTCCCCTTTTCTGAAAAAGGTAGATCTTCCCCTTACTGTAGTCTTCTGAGACTCCTCTGCCTTCTGTGAGTTTTTTTTTTTTAAAATAACTGCCTATGTTTCAAAGGTTACTTGAATGAATATTTTTTCCATGTATAACTTGCCCTTCAGGTAACTTGCACCCCTTTAAACATGGTGCAGATAATCCAATACTTTTGATAACTCTTGACAGTTAGATACTAGATAATATAGAGAGTTAGAGGAGAAAGAGAAGTACCAGAGCAAAAATTTCATCATAATATTTACAGATGCATATAACTCACAGTGCTGAGGAACCACGAGCTCTTTAGTTTGTTCAGGCTTTTTTTGTTTTCTACAAATAAACACAGATTACCCACATGAAAACACAGTAATTCCTTAAGCGTTCTCTGCTGAATTTCATCAGGCCTCTAACCTGAACTGTCTGACCTCATATAAATATTTATTTTCCTGTTTTTTTCCCCCTGCACTTTGCTCTGCAGTCTTATCTTCATGTCCAAATTAATTTGGGGCATGTTCGCAGAGCTGATTGCAGGCAGACTTGAACTTTGTTCCCATTGGGAGCCAGCTGGCTGGAGTCCAGCTCCAACCACGTTGCAGTGCTCAGGCTGATGAGCTGTACTTCTCAGCGTGTCCCATTAACTGCATCCGAGCACCACGCAGGCAAGGTCACGACTTGCAGTTGAAAGGCAGCTTGTGCCTGCCCAGTTCAGAGCATCAGCAAGGAGAGCTGACGCCTGCATATCATTCACTGGGCAGAAAGACTTTATCTGACCACAGTCTCCCTCCTTCTAGAGACTCAAACAAGGAAGACTTCCAATAATCTTCCGTAGTTATCTGTATTAACTGTTACTTGAACCCCTTTCTCATACCATAATGTTTGCTTTTTGCTGGGGTTTCCCTTTGGCTTACCTTGTAACCCATTATTGAAACCTTTTATTGTGACTTATCATGTGCTTTGCTAATTAAAACTCATGTTCTGTTTTAACTTTTCTGCTTTTATCTCCCTGGTGCAGGGAGGCTTAGACTCATCCTTAGTAGCGTATGCATTAATTTGTTCTTTTTCTATGATCTCTTTTTCATGTTTAGTTGATTGGAGATTGCCAGTGTGGTTATACTGGCCTGTCACTGCACTTTCTCTCTGTAGGTACTTGGACATTTAGTATGGTCTCTTTCGATAACTGCCATCTCCCTTCCACCTCTTTGTCCCTTGGTTTACTTTCCCGAGAGACCTCCTCTGCCTGTTCTCTGAGCCTGCTGGCCCTTATGCTGCAGTGCTTAACTTTGCAGAATACCAATCTCATCCTACAGTCTCTTCACTCCAACTACTACATACCTGCAAAGTCTTGGTCTGGTATTCTCTAATGGAACAAGATCTGGTTTATCTGTTCCCTCGAAAGTTTCATTCAGCTGTAGAAAGGAAAAAGTGTCCTTGGTGCATTTTCGCACTTCTCAGCATTGATCTGAACTGAGTCCTCCTGTTAGAAGCAGGTCCTGCCACTGGCAAGTATACCCACAATTGGAAGAATCTCTGTCTCTGTACTTCTGAAAGGGCTCTTCCCCTGCACCTTTCTCCAGCCATTCTCCACATCTACCACTATTTTCCCCTAGATAAAATCTGAGCCCCAGCCAATTTCAGCTGCCTGGGAGCTACCTGAGTGGATATGGTTTCTATGTGCGTAGTAACCTTCACTTCATCCTTTTTCCAGAATTTCAGCTTGAACCCATGAACAGAGGTTAAAACTGTTAGCAGGAAAATGATGTAGTTGTGCTTTCCTTGGGTGTCTCCTGAGATACACTTCATGCCTCTAAGGAAGGACTGTTCTCCCTCTCCGAGTTTGAAAACTGTATATTTTAATGATGGTGACTTTATGCTTTATATGATTGACATTGTTAAATTACTTTTGTAGATTCTTGCCTCTCCAGGATTCACTGAGTGTTGCCATTCATTGTTTAGGGGTTCCTCTTCTTTCCATTTGTGTTTATACTGGTCATTTGGATTTCAGTGGCACTGCAAAGGAATAATTGATAGGAGAATGACTTATTGCTGCTCCAGTATGGAGCACAACACAGTTTATAAGAAACGCATCTCAGCCTTTGAAGTTAGCTTGTGATAGTTTCTTTTTTGCCCTTTAACTCATTGCTGTTGCTTGATAAATAAAAAGTTGTAAATCTCTCCTGTTAAAGTTGATGGGTCATTGTTACAATAGAGATAGATTTTTCATGATATATATTTAACTTGACAGTAGGTGTGAATGTGTCACCCTTCAGCCCTGTTGGTTTCCAGATTAACGTTACAACAATTTTGAGGGAAGTGGGCAGCAAGAGAGGTTTCCATTTTTGCAGCTGGGAGATCTTTGAGAAAAAACAGTAAGAAACAGAGAGTAAAGCAGAACATTTTCCTAAGGAAGCATCTGTGTTTTGAAATACCATTCAGACCAGTCCATATATTTAATGAGATTCATTCAATTGCTCAAATAATATATAATTCTCTGTATTTGTGTGTATGTGTATATATATATATTAATGTGTTATGTATAAAATACTATAATCCTTTACTTTTTACCAAAAAGTTACCATTTAAAAAATGAAGATATTTGTATGAAGAATGCCTATATGGTCTTATGTTCTTCATTTGGTAGAAGTGAATTATTTTAACAATACATTTAGCACAGTTTTAATAGGCATGGTATTGCACTAGTTGTTGATACTTTTATTCGCTTTCCATTAAAAAACCTGTATTTTAAATCACAATTGGTAAACAAATAGAAAAAGAATAGACTTCAACAAATGAAAAGAACTTTGCTAACAGGTTGTGCTTAGTGGCATTTTTAAACAAATAACTCCTAGGGAAGAGTACTGAATATTAATATATACTAATGAAAACTCTCCAAAATCAAGAACTGAATGTACCCCAAAGTATTTTCTGTCTTTTCACCTTCTAAAACTGATTCTTCAGGACATGTCAGAGGTATGATGATAGGGACGATGAAAAAGACAACCTCACTACCTAATTTTGTGGGTTTTGTTCCCTTAACTTTAAAAGTAAAAAGATCACTTTGTTCTTCTTTTTCAATGCCTTTCTGACACTAGTGCAATAAATGTGTACAAAAGTAATTTTCTGTTTTGATGGCTATTTCAAAATCATCAAGTTAACAATATAATAGATCTACCAAAAATTTAAATTGACTCTGAAAACCAGTATCAATCAAAGGACTGTGTAATATTTGCATTGTCTAACTTGCGTTCCCTACTTTTGTTTTGTCTATAGACACCCTATTTTTGGCCATCAAATTGTTGGGAGCCGGAAAACACAGACTATGGTCAGTGTAGAAATCTTTCCTATTTCTTTTGGGAATTATGTATTATATGAATGAACACATCATTGCAGTCTGTCTTGCTTAATCATCCCACTGTTAAAAACATAATTATACGTCATGTAATTCCTGTGCAAGAGTTGCTCGTATTGAAATGAATGCGTTGTTACCTTTTTCAAAGTTTATGAAAATTTTATTGAAGTCAGATTTGGAGTTGATCTGAGGAAAAAAAAAAGCCTGAAACTCATCAAAACCTACCTTGCCATTTACATCTCTTTGCTCCGGGAAGTGTAATTATTTACAGTGACAAAATCTCAGTGAAGCAGAGGACACTTTGTTGATGATTGTGCAATAGCTATTCTCAGATTCAGACCCAAAGACATGCCTAGTTTAGATATTTCTGATAATACACAGTGTGGAAAACTATTTGTTGTAGAAACTGATATAATTCTAATATGAACTGTATTGGAAAATAACTTGTTCATTTGCCTGTTTCTTGGGGTTTTATTCATAAATTACACACTGCAATTATTGCTGTGTACTTGGGAAGATCTGGAGATAATAGGTAGTAAAGTATTACAAAAGTTCTTGTAAAAAGTTATAACAAAATTAGGTGCTTCTGTACACCAAATAGTGACCTCATTTTTAAAGAAAATGGATTATCTATGAGCAGTCTTCTGTTCATTCTAATCCAGATTGTAAGTATTCAGCTCATCTGAAGACCAGGTCACTTACTTAGGTAGCTAAGCATGTACGTAATAGCTTACCTTTTCAAAAACTCAAACATTGAGAGTCTACATTTAAGGCTTGTTGGAAATTTCGATGCGTGTTCATTTGTAATATGGATTCAGTCTCAGCCCTTGGGAGCTGAAGATCGCAGGGATGGATGGTTTCAATAGATGCTTCCTTCCTTTCCGCAGTGGACACAGTTTAATTTCAAATACATTGCTAAATAAAACAATTTCAAGCAGAGACTCTCAGCAGAGCTGAGTGCCTTCAAGGTAAGAGTTTGAAAATGGTGACAGTTTCTTCATCCTACAGAAGGAAATAGACGTTCATCTTTCTTTAAAATACTGAGCTTTGAAAATGTCTAGCAAATAGTTATTGAAAGCTACAAAGGAGCAGTAATTCATACCACGCCTGAGTGATTAACCACTCCATATGAGAAAATTAGTCGCTGAAGGAGAAATGCTTGATTTACCACTTATTACAATGTTTTTTCCTTTCCTAGAAAGTGTTATTTGCTTTTCTCAGAGGGGTACTTCAGTATAGTCTCCTAATATGTTAAAGATCAGAAAGTGATTTACTATCATTTTAAGAGACATTGAGTTGTTCAGCTGTAATGTGTATTGCATTGCCAGGGGGATTTTGATAAATAAATATATTCTTAACAGGTCTGAACTTGAGATCAGGCTGAGAAATTTTCTGTTACTATCCTTTAATCTAAATCAGGAGACACTAACTTTCCAGTCACAGCTGATCACTGGATTTGGGCAATGAATACATACATTAGTCAGTAAATAGAAATCTCATGTAATCTCATATAATGGGGGTGTTGGTCAACAGCCCACTGACCACGAGCCAGCAGTGTGCCCAGGTGGCCAAGAAGGCCAACAGCATCCTGGTTTGTATCAGGAATAGTGTGGCCAGCAGGACCACGGCAGTGATCGTGTCCCCCTGTACTCGGCACTGGTGAGGCCGCACCTCGAGTGCTGTGTTCAATTCTGGGCCCCTCACTACAAGAAAGCCCTTGAGGTGCTGGAGTGAGTCCAGAGAAGGGCAACGAAGGTGGTGAAGGGTCTGGAGCACAAGTCTGATGGGGAGTGGCTGAGGGAGCTGGGGTTGTTTGGTCTGGAGAAGAGAAGGCTGAGGGGAGACCTGATCGCTCTCTACAACAACCTGAAAGGAGGGTGTAGTGAAGTTGGGGTTTTCTTCTCCCAGGGAACCGGTGACAGGACAAGAGGGCACAGTCTGAAACTGCACCAAGGGAAGTTCAGGCTAGAAATGAGGAGGCGTTTCTTCCCAGAAAGGGTTGTTAGGCATTGGAATGGGCTGCCCAGGGAAGTGATGGAGTCCCCATCCCTGGAGGTGTTTAAGAAAAGACTGGAGGTGGCACTTAGTGCCATGGTCTGGTTGACATGGTGGTGTTAGGGCAAAGGTTGGACTTGATGATCCCAGACATCTCTTCCAACCAAATTGATTCTGCGTGATTCTGTGTGATCTGTCCAATTTTTGCCTGCCAGAAATACAGAATTAAACTTGGAATCAGTTTCATCATCATGCGGGGAGGTGCCTTTGTTGAACAGTAAACATACTCATTTGAAAGCTTTTGAGATTTAAATATAAGACCTGTAAAATATGTTCTACTTCCTGAATTTAAGCTCTTCTGCTGCAGAGGCATGAGGAAAGGGAAATTCCCAACCTGTCATCTCATTGCTCCTTCCGAATCATGATCCAAAGGCAGAAGCCTGTAGGAACACCCTGCCGCAGCTGCCCCGTGCAACAGGATCAGAGCACTGCACGAGATCTACCGAAGGTGGCTATGTGTGGCCAGGACTGGCTAATGCTAGAGCATTCACAGGAAAATACATTTTTAAGACAACTTTTCAGGAGTTTTCTCATTAGGTTAGCATCTTTCCAGTCCCAGAAATTAACATGTGCCTTGTGGCCTGAGGATTTTTTTCCGATACCTTCCAATAAATATAAAAAGAGGGCAGATAAGGGGAGAACAGAATACTGCTTCTTGCAAAAAGGATCACTTAACTGTTGTAAACAATGGTTGTCAGAGGAATACAGAAAATGAAACAGATAATATTCAAGAATCCAAAATAAATCTAAAGTAGGATTGGAACAATTTGAGGTTATTAAAGGATAAATTCTACCTCAAATATACTCCAAAGAGGTTCTGCAGATTTTTGCAGTAATTCTGTTACTTCCTAGAAAATATAGTAAGTAGAATTTATGTTGTTACAGATATGCAAATATATTTCACATTTGTCCTGTACTATGGTGCTGTGCAGTGCTTCCATTTTGATGGACTTTTCCTGAACAAGCTTGAAACTGGACCTCCTAAAACTAATGACTGCGGCAGGCATTAGGAGTCTCTCAAGGCCAGCAAGAAGTAGGCTTTCTCTGTAATCTTCCTTTATCAAAGTTATTAACAAAGTAAGCCACTGTCTTTGGTGTTGACCTAATTTTACAAGTCTTTGAAAACACACTATAGTTTTATTTTAATTTAAAAATTACTCCCAACCATTTACCATTACTCACTACTGGGCTACTGTCCAGAATGTAACATCCTGCCAGGAAAATAGTAAATCTTAAACTAGAAATTAAATGAGATTGAAATACTGCATGTTACCAGAGCTAACTCAGAAATAAATAGTCTTTACAACTTTGTATGATATGTTAACATCTTCTCTGAAATATAATTTCTTGTTCCATGTGAGCTTATAATATTAAATGTTTTCATTAAAAAAAGATTTATCTGAAGAAAATGTGAAGAAAAAAGACATGAAAACAGAATCTTCAAAAATGTCAAGAAACTGCAAACCCATTCTCATAATAAAACTATAGTGCAGTACTGTGTCTTGGTGGCAAAAAGAGGGCTTGGATTCATTTATTGTATGTCAAAATGGAATAATGTAGCCTTTGGTTTTGATTGTAACTATCAAAATATTGACCATCTGATCATTCTGGGGTTACTAAGAAACTTTTAATTTTCAAAAAGTGCTGAAAATCTCCCTCCCTTTATCTTGTAAATCATGCTATAAAAGATCTCAAGAGAGACGCTTGAAATTGCAAATAATTTTTAAAAAGACAGGTTCTTAGGTTCCGTCTGTTGAAGGTACCTGTTTTAATGACTTGGAGTCCACCTCTGTGGGACGTGTTCTTCTGTGTAGAATTCAGTGGGATTTTATTAATGAGAAGTATGCATATTTATTATAATAATAATAATAA
>NW_009603481.1:0-12500 GCF_000690535.1 Cariama cristata
TTTTTTTTTAGAAACTGGTGGCTATGCTTTTTATTGTATGTGTTATGACCAGCTGTGCAACTGGGACTTTCAGGGCACTGTGATTCAGAGTTTAGTGAGAGTGAGCGAGTACAAGCTGCAATTAATAAGTTGTGAAGAGACTGATTGTTGCAGCTGAAATGGTGAACTGATGTAGTTACCCAAAAAAGATTGGAAAGCGGTGACCTAACTATCACCCCATGGAGAATGAGGCTGGTCTTAAATTTGTGAAATATCCCTGTTTTACAACAGTGACTGTAAGAAAGAATTCTGTTAAAAGTTAATGGAGGAGTTCCAATGGAACCCTATTAGATTCTTCCTCCATTAAATGACTGATACAGACTTTTAATGGATGTTTTAACTAGGCATTGTTATCAAAAGGACTATTGCACAAATTAAAACCAGGCCCATAATCAGTGAAGAGAAGCTGGATTTACTCCTCTGCCTTTGGCATGGGGGAGTCTCTGTGTGTTTGTGTGTGCAAATGAGGGGATGGAGAAAATGGTGAAGGAGAGGAAGGTGGTAGAAACATTAATTAGAAAAGAGGAATGGAACATTCACATTTTCAGAACTATACTAAAGTTGGACAGTGAAAATATTGTATAGGTAAAGTAGTGAGATACACGTAGATCTTTATCTACTGAGCAAATTTGGGACAAGAAAAGGGGAAGAGTCTTCTTTCAAGAGCTGTGATAGTTCTCGATTTATTGATCCAGTTTTGGATGATATTTTTATGCTAGCATAAGGCCTGATCCTGGGAGATACTGAGTGTCCTGAACTTCCATTAAATTGAGTGAGAGTTGAAGGGTGGGCTTGCTTCTTACAGAACCTGGACATCATAAACTCATCTAGTGTAATTCTGATCCTGGGAAGGTGGCAGTATCTGTTCATTCTGAATATAAGGCCACATTTTTGCACAGCTGCAGGAAAAGTGGTTTGTGGTAGAGTCAGTATAAAAGATACTTGATTTGGAGCTGTCTCCTGTCTCCTGTGATGATGGCAGTATGAAGTGTTTACATGAAGAGTAGAGGATTTGACACTGTTTCAAACTAAGATGCTGGCTTGGTGTTATGATATTTTAAAGTTTTCTTTTAAAAAGCGTCAGGGAAAGCGTTTGCTGTCTCTGAAGTTAAAGCCTGTGAAATTCTGGTTTCTGACATTCTTTTGCTTTCCCATGCAGAGTGCATGCCGTTCTGTAGTGCCCCTGCAATGACCTCCTCTCTAACCTGGATAGATTACCCATGAGGGGTCATTTGGTGTCCATCCTTCTGTAGCCATGGCCATCTCATTTAAAGCGACCCTGCCACATAGTTCTTTAAGTCCCCTCTGTGGTACAGTGACAGTTATATATTCTGTTCGCTGATGTCATCTTAGTTGTTTTCCCGGTCCTTTCAATGAGTGAAAGCTGTGTTAAAAAGCCTCAAAACAACCCAAAAGGAAACCAGAGCAAGGTACATCATTGCTGTCACGCCGCGTCCCATGTGCAAGCAAACTTTGTGTGTATGCGGGGCAATTGCTGTGTATTTGGATAGATGTCTTTATGCAGGGGGTGTAAAAAAGTGAGGTATTTTGCTCTTCAGCCAGAACTAGCTAAATTTGCATTGCAGTGTTTTGCTTTGGAACAGTCGTGGTGATACTTGTTTTCTGTGAATGAGTTTTCCTTTCCCTGCTGTTACAAGGCCCTGGGTGTAAGGCTCCTATTTTACTTGCCTGAGTACTTCCTATGGAGGCGCTTTAGTACATCTCAAAGTGCTCTTTCTGGCCTGCTTAAATATGGGACGTTATCAGGACATGTTGTTTGATCTTGCTCTCTGATATGTTCCTGTGTATTGCCAGTTTCTAGCAAATCCGCTGGTGCACGCTGCTGACAAAAGGAAGGTTCAAACCTGGTGATGGCCTCCTTGAAGACCTTGGCATCTAGCCTACTTGAATGTGACAGGCTTCTAGCAAAGACTGTCACTTACACGCAAATGGCTTGAAACGCTTTTTATTTTGTGATGTGGGTTATTGACCACTAGAATAAGAACATCTGAGCCTCTTCTTCTCGGTTGTAGTAAAAACTTCAGACTTGGCATAAACTGCAGTTTTTTTGGAGAAGGGCAAGGCTAGATCTTTCTTCTCTAAGGCACTGAACTGGTTTAATTGAAAGAACAATTTGATTTGCTGCTGTAGCCACTGCTACAGTAAAATAGCTTGGAATGCTAGCAAATTTTTACTTCTCTCACCCAAACCAAGGATTTAATACTGGCAGGTGAACTTCTGAAGGCTGCTATCAAGTATACAGAGACAATAACTGTCTTGGAGGTGGAACTTTGTCAATATTTTTTGCCTTGGGCCAAAAAACATTCACAATAATGGAGTGCTAAAGCCCTGCTCAGAAATGTTGCAGCTAGAGAAAGGGGAATTTATTCCAAGTTTTAGAGTGTGATATTTTGGTAGGATGTGTGGTTTCTTAATCATCCTTATGTTGAGGCATCAACCATCAAGACATTTGGGGGACACCTAAAGGCATGCTTCTTGTTCCATAAGAACTGCCCTTATACCTGAGGTCATGCGAAGCTGCCTACATTACTGTCCTTAATAATATGTTATCGTGCAAGTTTGAGCCAAAATGTCTCTTCCTGTGCCCTGTAACGTGGGTGGAGGATTTATTTTTTTATTATTTTTAAATATCCATAGTGGGACAGGGGAGAGAAAATTCCAAATTACAATAACGAGAAATTAAATAGATGTTTACAAAGCTAGTTTCTGTGTTTCTTTCTGAAATGATTATGAGATGATAATCATAAAATGATTCGGAGAATAGATAGTAGAAGCCTCTTGGGATTGTTCATAGAACATGTGAGTATTTTATAATGCCATAAATAGCAAGCCAACTAAGCTCTTACAACCTTATTTTATTAATGCACATTGATTTATAATTATAATTATTAAGCCCAGGAATACAGACAAATGCTTGTTATTTGGAAGCAGGTAAACAATTAAAGAAGTAGCTCTTAGCTGCAGTGGGCAAAAGCAGGCAAGAGGGAGGGAACTCTCTGCTCCAGAGTGTGCCAGCCCCAAGGCTGACTTTCCCCTGGTTAACGCTGTGATAGACTGTGCCAAACGCTGCCTTTTCCTCTTTACCTCTCTCTTTGAAAATGACGATTAACAATATGAGACAAGATCTCTTTTGAAAAAAATACTAGGTGCCTGGATCTCAATTCCCCCTTTTATGGGCACTGGTGGGATTTTTTTGCGGCGCGCAAGTGCAAGAAGACGTTGCGTTGGTAAGACACGCAGGAAAAGCTCTCCTTTATTAATGCAGGCTCTGGCAGTAAACTAAACTCTAACACTCCCGGCCTTTAGCAGAGCCATTGATGCCAGCGTATGAATGCAGAAGGAAATAAAAAAGGACCGTGTTAGTTTCAGCTGTTTTCAATAACCAGCAAAGAAATACCAGTAGATGGTCTTTTCTAAACAAACAAACAAAAAAACAAAACCCCAAAATACATATAAATTAAAAAATAACACTTTAGAAACCAATCTTTCTTTTCTTTAAGTCTTTTAAGGCAGAATTAAAACAGTTTGAGACTAGGTGTCTGTATTCTCCTAAAGGTAAGAAAAATCTAATGCAAGCATTACATGCATGGTATGTTATTTTTACTGAGTTCCAGTTCTGAAATTCTTTTGAAAGCAAGCTTATTCTTAGGGAGCATCACTGGAATGAGGTATTTGGTTTACTGTGTATTATGTTTCAAGCAGTTTAGGAAATCCTAGCTTTTTGTAATGGTCTGATAGTTCTGAGTGTGCAGTCCTCATTTTTATGTGGCTTCTAATGTAGTTAGTGAGGCTCAAGTCCTCTTTTTGCAACTGCGAACCCATCCCAGTGTGTTCCTCTGATGGGTATATGAGTCTTGTTGACAAGTTTGTATGCATGTCAGAAAGACAGTAGCTTCGTTTCTCAGAGGTTAAGCATAGACCTTTCTTTAAATATATGCGTATTCCCAGGGCATTTTAAAATTGTGCCTAGATTTTAAGTAATTCATTGCCTTGAAACCTGCACCCTTAAATCTCAGATTTGTATTTTTAGATTAATTTCAGGCAAGGAAGATCCTGACCATGAGTGGCAGTCAGCTCTCTGATACACAGAGAAGTTCACTCTAGAACTCCATGACATTTTCGTATGAGTAAAATGGGCATTATGGCGTAAGGAGCTTGGATGGGAAATGTTAATCCAGCCAGGTTCCCGTGTCTGGTTTAAGGCTGTATGAAACATCTGGATGTCTTCTGGCTGTAAATGTAGTCCCATCCAAAGAGTCAACAAGTGCATTTTATTAGGTATCCAAGGCTTTCCACTTTAAAGGTAGCTGAGTGTGTGCCATGAAACTTTCAAAATATATACAGTATTGCTTGTCATTCCTTAAATCATAGAATATCCACTAATGCAATGTTGTATTTTTCTTCAGATAGATAGAACCAAGTCATAAAATTTAGATTTGATTTTCCATTACAGCTGCAAATTAGTGCCATGTATATGTGTAGTATTTTTTGTAAGCGGGTATGGGATTAAAATAATTTTTGCAGCTAACTTGCTTGTTTACCGTTTCCTAGTTAAGTATTAATATTCTTACCATTATTGCTGAAATATTAGTATCCCCTGTAGTTTCATGACCTCTTGTATTTTAGTATTCTAACATACTTACAGGGTTCCCTCTTTAAATAAATTCACGTTTGGATCAGAAAACACAAACCCTCACGGATTTGCATTTTGCCATCCACACACTTGATAATTTTTATGAAAAGACCAAACAGGAAAAAGCAAAGCCTCGAGGTCTCCCCTCACATTTTAGCGGAGATTTAACAGCAGGATGACATAGTGAATAAGGACCTGCTTCTGTGATTTGCTCAGTGCCTCCTATGATTTACCCTTGGTGCCAATAAGGGCAGGCAGTATTTTGCAGAGGATATGCATCCCATGGTAGGAGCAGGTCCTAGGAGTTTTAGAAAACACACTGCGAAGCAGCAACAGAAGTTGTAATCTAAACAAACCCACACTTTTCAAAATAGAAGGAACAAATATGCTTTAGATTGTGGCCTTTGGAATTTTGTTTGCTTGTTTGTGGTTTGTATTTTTTTAAATTACGATAGCTGATGTACATGCTACTTAACCGTATCGAAGACTACCGAGTAAGTCACTCGGCCATTGCTGAAGAGCCAGGGACCCAGCCGGGGCCACGCCGCGTGGACCGCAGAGCAGACTCCCGTTACCGAAAAATGTTCTGCTGCAGGCACTGGATGAGAACCTGCTGTGCCCCTGCAGCGGGAGGGAAAACACAGTCCGGTAATGCCTGTCGTGCTCCTCTCCTTTACCTGTAACCTCACACGTTCTTTTCCCTACCTTGTCAGTGCCTGTATTCTGCACCGAGGACTACACAGATGCCGAGATGGAACTATTAAAATGAAACAGTATTTGAGCTTTTCAAGCACGAACTAACAACTGATGAAAACACTTTTTCTGTTCATTTCCTTTAATGCTCTCCACAACCCACTCAAACTAAAATAATTGTACAGAAATCTAACATTTCCTTTGGAACAAGGAGGTGATTTTCCTCTTTCTCCTCTCTCCTTTCACACAGATGATTTTAAATGTCTAGGACTAGACAGCTGTGATGAAAGCTGTTTCTCAAATGTTTGTGTGGCACTGATTTTACATTACTGGATCTCTTATCCTCTAACCTTGTATCTTTTTTTTAGCCTGGTTAGGGGGATAGTTGCCGGATTAAAAAGATGCATTTAGTCAGCCAAATTCTCTCCTCTCTTATACCTGTGCTGTATCAGGAGACTCCATGTGTTTGTACCTGCGTTAGGGAATGTAGAATTGGATTTTGCCTTTATCTGTTTTACTTTTATGCATTTATTTTTGTCAAAGCATATATGTCAGGAGACTCCATGAGTTTGTACCTGCGTTAGGGAATGTAAAATTGGATTTTGCCTTTATCTGTTTTATGCATTTATTTTTGTCAAAGCATATTGTGTTTACTTTCACAGGTTAGTTATCGTAGCAATAATTTTCTTCTTCATTGGTTTTGGTAGCTCTAGGATCATCTGCTTGTACATGTACAGCTTGGTCCTGCTGCTTCTCCCACTCTTTTCCAGATACTAAGTCACATGAGAAAGGAAATCACAGCATGTTTATCTGGTACTACTTTTTGGTTAGCTACTGATGTACTTCCCACAGGTGTTCTATGTGATAAAAAATGTGACTAAACTGAAATATGGAAGGTCATACATCCACAGGGGATAATGATTTCTGGCCATAATGCTAACAATAATAATACTTAGCTGGGACACAGTAAATAAGCATGTAAGTTAGGAGTACTCTATGTCTGTCTAGATGTCTGTTCAGGAATGTGATTTGTCTGCTTATTAAGACATGGCCGCACTATAAAAATGTTCAAGAATTCATGTTCTCCCTGGTATTTGATTATACTGTCCATAAACCTCTGAGAAACATCACCTGTCGTAAAGTTGATGAAAAACAAAGATGGAATTAAAGAAAACCCTGAGCTCTTTCAGCAATTCATGCCTGGTTCCAGCATTCTGTGTCTTATTTCTCTACAGAAAGGCTCACATATTCATCTAACCAAGAAAAGGTACTTCCTTGGATAAGTGCATACGTGTGCTGTGAGCTTCTTATGTTCAGGCAAAGATGACTGTGGTTTGACTCCCAACCTTTCACCTGCCTAACTAAGCTCTGACTACATAATCAATAGGGAAGTGAGACCTTCTTAGACAGAATTAATTTCCAGGTTTATCTTTGCAGTTATCGATGAATATTTTGTCATTAATATCAAACAGTGTTTAAAATAAAATAAAATGCATGAAATTATAGCCAAGACATTTTTGGTAAGCGTTGTAGCATTTTAGTGTTAATCTGAAGCAATTAAAGGCCAGCTCTCAAACAGATGAAAGCACTCTACGTCTCCAGTGTTAGGAGACAAGTTAGTTGAAAATGATTTCTCAGAAAACCACAAGCTATTGATTGTGTTATTTGTGAGCATGGTTATTATGAGCATCTTAAATGCTATTCCGTTTTCCTGTCCTTAAAGCAAACACACAAACAAAAACACAGGCAATATGCAGGAACTTACTAGAGCTTTCACTTAACGATAGTGTTTCATTGCAGCCTTTTTGTGGTTAGAATAACTGAGTTGGGGGTCACGGCACATAAAATAAAAGCTATGAAAGGGCATGTCTTTTGAAAAAGAAAACAAAAAGTTGTAAATAGAAGACAGTACTGAAAATTAAAATGATAAATTGAAAAACAATGTGATTGAACTTTTCCTGAAAATGCAGTTAAATTTGCTGCTATTATTTAGGCTGCAGCACTGTGAAGAGTGACTTTATTTGGGGGAAGAAATGCTAGAAATTTTGTTCTTCCCCCTTCCCATTTGTTTCCTGGCATCTTCTGTTGATCTTTTCCTCTATTTTTTCCATTATTACTTGCTAAATATATTATGACATTTTATTTACCTTGGTCGAGAGCTTTGAGATCTCTGTGTGGCTTCGCCATTCTAGCAATTTCACAAATAAATCACCCATCATTGTGCAGAAATATCACAGTTTACATGAAGACAGCATTATTTTTATGGTAGAAGAAGCGGGTTTGTGCTGGATAGTTGGATTGCTACATCTGTAGGTATGTGTGCAGAATACACCCGCTCATATATTTGTTTTTTTTTTAATTAGCACTTAGTAGTTTTTATTAAAGCAGTGTGTTACAGGGGGATTTTGGACGTACAGTGGTGGAATCTACATTCTTCAATAAGACATTTCATTTTATGGACATATGTTATTTCTGCATGTGTAAAATAAGGATAAGTTGTTAGTCTTTTGTTAATTTCCAGATAATTAAACATTATTATCTATTTACCAATGAATAGATGTGATCTGTTTACAATATCAAAGATGTGTATAAAGCACCCAGCTATAGCTGAAGCTCTAATTAAAATACATCATTGTTTGTCGTGGTTTTAAGGCGAAAATTAAAAAGCGTTGCCAAATTAATCTTCAATCAAGAGTTCATTAATTAGCTAACCTTCTGTAAATGGGCTGCAGTTTGATGACAGCTCACTAAAGGACCATTTAAATGAATTCCTGATTGTATCAATCAGACAGGGGAAAAGAATTAGATTTGCGGCTCTTTTGCAGTACCTGCAAACATTTCCCCAACATTTAATGCACACAATGGATGTTAAACTATTTTAAAGTGATGAATCCTTTTTATTACTGTCCCAAACTCTGTTACTTCTTGCTGTATATCAAGAGGAAATGTATAATGCTGCCAAGGTTTCATGATCCTGAACAGAATATTGCAGAGGAATATGCTTTATAACATAGTAATAAGCAGTTGCTTGAAATAACATCATAACTTTCCATGAGAAAAACGTTTTGAACAAATTATTGATTATATAATAGTATTTAGTAAAATTTACTTTGCTTCTGTCATGAATTTTAAAATACGAGGGCTTAAGTGGTCAGGTACTTCAGTTGCTTTTGTGCTGGCAACATAAAATTTCTGGACCTCTAGACTATCTGGAAATGTCTGCCATGAAAGTGACAAATTAAAGATGTTAGTGCTAGATAAGGGTATATTTCTGCGTTACTTTAGTGCGCGTAATATCTATCTAGACCCATCACAAGGCTTAAAAAAGAAGTTTGGAACGATTTGTAGAAGTTAATACATGATTTGGCGACTCCTTTTGTGCTAAATAGGTAGGATTGGGATTTTTTTTTTTTTTCATGTATTTAGTCTGTATGTATGCCTTTTGTGGTTCTGTGTGAACATGTGTTTTATGAAAAGTACGGTCAAAATAACAGTCTCTATTTACTCTTGCCAAAAGTTCTCCTTCTAAACTTTGTATAAACACACATTTAGTTAACATTTGGGTTGGTTATCTTGTTAGTGAAATAAAATGGTTTGAATTTTTTTTTGGATGTGGGTGTAGTTATTTAGTCAGTAGATTCATATACTCAGAACTCTGTAATGAAAGCGTTAATTAAGGCCAAGAATGATTGCACGTCAAAGCACTAAGTGATGTATTGCATATTATGACACCTCAAATGTCTAGAAATGGAACAGCCATGGTGGTCTTTTTCTCCCCCCTAGAAATGTTCCCATTTTTTTTTGTATTATATGTACTGAAACTATTAACCAGTCATCTGTCATTGATACATTATTCTCAGTTATTGTAAAATACCTCCCCGTCTTGTTTGTGTAAATTATAGAAGTGTGTTAAAATAGAACTTAAGTTGAATTTATATTTTTCTGACCAGTATAGCATTGTACGTTTTTGTTATCATCTGCCACGAGACAATAACCTTGTCCAGCACTGCTACATCTGTTAAGTCTGTCCTGCCAATTAAACCACAGAGCTGGTGTGGGTTTTTTTCTTAGTCAAGGTGTTTATATCAACATTTCATACAGATACAGTAATCCAGTGTGAAGGAAAATCAGGTTTTTTTCCTCTGTGCTGATTTGCATATGCATGTCAAATCTAGCTGTGCCATTTTTTTATGGTATTGAGGAAAACAAAATGACCTTTACTCAAGTTCTTAATAGCGAAAGGTTCTTATGTTCTGAATTTTCAGGTGGGGTGGAGGGGAAGAGCCTGGAAGAGCGAGCGTTTGCCGATTACGCCACTGATGCTCGCAACAGTCTGATACAGTCTAATACACTAAAACTCTCTACGCCTTCCTGTTATAATTGCATCTCTGCTCAAGGCTACTATAGTTAGGCTACATTAAATCTCATTGTCAGTCAGGCTGCATAAGGCTCAGGAAGCTCACGGGCTGGAGCTGCGCAATGTGATCTTCCTCAAGAGCAACTTCTCTCGCTGCTACTTGCTTGTCTTCTCTCAGACTGCGACATTACTGTGTACATAATGGACACCCCTTACATAAATTATGTAACTTGATTTCTCCCCCCGTCTGACAGGCACGATTTGCTGAAAAATAAATAGGAGCCTGGTAATCTAGGTTGCCCATTCTCCTTTTAGCTAACTGCACACGTTATTTTATCGTATTGAACAAAAAGAAAAAGCAGAAAGTCACTGTTTCAGTTATCAGCCAACATAGAGCGCACATGTAGGAGATGGGTCATGTACACTTAACATGTATGATAAAATATAGGAGCTTTCAGCAGGGCTTCTATCAAAATAATTATCTAAGCAATTATCTGTGCTATTCAGCTAACTTTTGCATGCGATGGTGTTTCTGTGCTTTTGTGTTCGTCAACCTTACCGCTTTGAGTTCTCTTAGGAACTATTAGACTGACAGTTTTCAAATTGTGCAGAAAAGACAAAGAAAGAGAAAAGGGCTTTTTATAGAAAATTGTGCCTTTATTACAGGTAGTTAATAAGTATTAATATCGTAAAAAAATCAATGGGTTAAATGCAGTTGTATGATTTTAACTGGTGCACAGATTTCGATCCTGTGCGGATTGCCTGCGTTTTCAGGAGGTCGTCTTTAAGAGTCTCAGCGCTGCAGTTCTTTTCCTCCCAACTGCAACACTATGTACGAAAAGAGAAAGGACAAGCAAACCCTGATGTGCCATGCTTGCATGAATTTTGCAAACGGTATTCCTGGTCCTGTAGATTGAAACAAGCAGGCACATAAACAAACCGTCCCTGGAGCGTGCACTTCCGCATCAGTTTGTCATTCCACTCTACACTAATAATGCTAATAATTTTTAATGTTGTGGCTTGTTGGCTTCTGTATGTACATCAAATTAGATACGTTTTAATTCTTGGCTTTTCAAAGGATACTTAGGTATGCCGATGAACTGCCTAGGCTTCAGGCAATAGTATCCGTTGAATTTTGTGTACAGACAGAAGAGTGCATGCTAATGACTGTATACTTTGAAAAGACAAAAATTATTTTATTTTGTGTTGTTCTCGGTCTTCTTATATGAAACTGTTTTCATTTTAAGCATACGGGCTTTGTCTAGCGATAACCTTTGTATTATGCAAAGGAAAACCTTGCAAGGAATAATAGAGTCTTTTATTAAAAAGTTTGCAGCTTTGTCATGGCAGTTTTCTTTTAGTGCATCATGGGTGGGGAGAGAAGGACGGTTCCTAAGTGGGAAACTCCACTAATACATTTATGTTTAGTGGTTGCAGCCTCGTTCCCAGTTACTGGCAAAGCCTTGAGAAAAGTAAACCATGTGCTTTTGTACTGTCATATTTGATTTGGACTATATTCTCACTGTTGTTTGAAGCTAACATGAAACGCACTGTCTGCATGACCCATTTTAGCAGCCCATTATCATAATTTCACTGTCGTATGGCCACTGAGTTAATGTACTTACAAATGACAGAGAAAGTGTGTTACATGACCTTAGGGTTTTCAAAAATTAAATGACGTAGGAGGTCGTATTTCAAAGAATTGTTGAAGAGTAGGGTTTGGGGGGGGTTAGCTTTTGACTTTTTTTTTTCTCTCACCTTAAAGTGTCATAGCTTATAACAACAAGAAGGTATCTTTATTCCTTGATAGACAAAAATCCTGAAAGTTTAAGCTTTTTCAAGCTCTAGATTTTAGCCATTATTTTAATAGTTTTGAGTAATGTGAAAATCTGAATGCAGTCTATTTTAATTATTTTAATTATTTTTTCATTGTCATTCATCCATGTTCCTGGTATAATTAAGTTAAATTGTCTTTTGTATTTATTTATTTTGCTGGGTATGGATTGGTTTTTGTTTGTTTCTTTCTTTCTTAGTTTGTTTCGGTGATTTTTAAAGGAATTATTTTGAATGAAAGCAGAAAAGCAAGTATGTTTCCTGGCTTTGTTACAATGGGGCTCTCTTCTGGTTGATCATGTGATGTGATAGTGCTGGGAATAATTTTGGTTTGAAAAATAATCTTTTTAAAAAATGGCTTTCTTAATTTGAGTTTAAACCAGATCTGAATGTGTTTCTTAATTTAAGCAAGTGACATTGGCATTTTATCAGTGCACAGTGTCCCTATACTTCCCAAATTTTATGGTGTCATGAACTTACATTGCTAAAACCCACCATAGTGAGTGATTGATGTTTCTTTCATCACAGAAGGGGTTACATTGAGGGTAAACCACAGTGGCTATGATATATATTCAGTAAATGAGGAAACGGCAGGAGAAACCACAAACATGTAGTCCAAGTGGCATATCCTCACCTTTTCCTCATAAAGTTAGGTATTGAAACCAACTGCCTTATCTTTCCCTTACTCTTGTGAAGTTGGAAATCCTGTAGGCAACACTCGGCTTGAAAGGCCTCTCCATGGTTCTCCTGCTTGAACTAGAGTTTGTACAAACAAGTATTTTTCTTTTCCCATAGAAATAGGCAGAAGTCTGGCTTATTGTAAAAACATCCACCAACCAAACCCCAAAAAACCCCCAACCCAGAACAAAAAACCCGACCTTTGTTGTGATTAATATATTCTCTGAAAATGAAACTATGTGACAA
>NW_009603481.1:17478-47544 GCF_000690535.1 Cariama cristata
CAGGAAAATAGGGAGTTGAACAGGAAAGCCTTTTGAATAAGTAATTTGTAATAAAACCTTTTTTTTTTTTTGGTAGTTAAACACTATGAGCTTTTACCTTGTTCTTTCAAAACTAATGGAAGGTTACTGCTGACGGTGACTGGGGTATTTGCCTTCGGTACCCTTGTGCTTGCCTTTTAATCGCCGAACTTTTGTTTTGTACTTCACTATTAGTTAGTGATGCAAATGGAGGCTGAAATCCATGTGCCTGCTGAAGTCACTTCTCTAGGAGCCCCAGGCACCCTGGGCCTACAGTCTTTGTCATCCTGATCTCTGGTGCTCTCAATAATGCAGCAAGCCTTTGCTCCACCAAAGCTTCACCTGTCTAGGTGAGTCGTGCCATCCCCTATCTGAAGTGACAGCCATCTTTGAGTACCAGCATCTTAACTGACTTCTCTTTCATCATCCATGTTAGAGAAATAACATTTTCGACAAGGTGTTGGGTTTTTCCCCCCCTTTTCTTTATTCTTTCCCCAGCCCCCCTTCACCCCTTAGTTAGAGCACCTGATCAAAAAATTATTTCTGACAAAGATTTCCTGCTCCAAATTAAATGAGCTCAAGGAGACGGAGCATTTTCACGCTGAAGGAAAGTGAAACGTTGATGTTGGAAGTTAATGAATCTGGTAGCACAGAGAACATTATTGAGACTGGATAATATGATCTAACAGCTTTCCCTCTTCTTATCCTCCCCGTAAAGAATGTATGGAAGTCAGTTATGTGGCATGATTCTAACATCTGTCCTACCCCATAATGGTAATTTGTATAAGTAATGGAAACAGGTTAAATACTTCCATTCTAATGTTGCCAGCAGGGATGAAAATGAACATTTCAATGAAATAATCTCGACAGAGCAGGGAGAGGAGGGGTGGATGGACTGATTCATCTCCAGCTCTCTTTGGTGATCCGAACACTAATGAGAATGCTTGAATGTATAGTTTATCAGATAGAAGGGGAAGAGCAAGTAAATTTCTCAGATTAGAATCACTGTGAAAATATACCCGCACGCAAGCTGCTTCGTTCTCCAATTGCCAGCGTTGGCTAATAATTTGCAGCATTCATTTTAAGGGGATAGGGGAGAGAAGAGAAGGAGGTGAGGAATCTTTTTGTTGGTTTTTAATGGGATGCCTTTAAGGGTTATCATTCAACCTGCTGGAAGCACGGAGGTTGTTCTTGTTACAGTACCTTATCTACTTTTCTGACCCATTGCGTTAGAATTAGAAAGTAGGCAGTTCTAGTATTTTGCCCTGCATTTTGCTGCAATTAGAAATGAAAGACACAAACCACTGTAGTAAGGTTATTTGGTTGTCTGATAGTCTGTGCTGCTCCTCAGCTATTGTCATAACTAAGCCATATTTTTCCACTGTGGTGACATTGTAATACAGACACACACACAGATTTGTAGCATCTGTGCCAGAATTTTGTGTGAACATTTGTATATACTAATATAGAAAATTCGCAAATCTTCCAGCAGGCATGTTAACCTCTCACAATGTGAGATTTTGGATTCTTTTGTAAAACTCTTATGACTCTCTAGTCTGGAAACGTATCTGTAAATGGTTTTTTTCCTCTCCCTGATTTTTTCCGTAACAAGGGAGATGTGTGGCTATAGATTGTCTTTTCTAGCTGTGCTTTTTTGCTCAAGATGTAAAATGTGTTCTTGTGTGCAGTGGAAGTCCCCCCCAGACCTAGAGTGCAGTTTGTGCAAGGTGACAGTGTGGGCTGTGAAAACTTCTGCAGCTGCTGTCTCCTCTTGGCTGGGTAAATATTAGAAGCTGTGGAAACACGTCTGTTGAAGAATGGTGAACGTTCACATTGTGCCACTATTGTTTAGTCCCAGAGTGGACCCTGATTTAGGGAAGAATTTTACCCTTAAACCCATCCCTATTTGTTGAAACTATGAAACGCGTATTTCAGTGAAAATTATTTCAGTCTTCAATTGCTTTACTGCATTGCGGCCTTCAATACTTAGGTGTTTCTTCTGAATAAATTTATTTATTTGGAGGATTTAAAATCGAGTCTTGAAGAGTTTACTACGTTTAATTTTGTAGACTGTTAAATACAATCGTTACTTTTTGTCCTTTTCAAAATAATGTATTCAATGCTGAATCTCTTTTTGAATGGAAAAGAATACCTCTGTAGAGACAGATTCTTTCAAAAGCACCAGTCTGAGGTTACGGAAAGGCTTTATGTGAGAATATTTATATTTTTAGCCACATCCTTGCATTTCGGATCTCTCTCTGCTTTTTGAAACAATGGATATGTATTTATAGTGTAAATATTCTCACTGAAGCAAACACAATGTGCTGTGCTACTCACATGTACAATATATAGCGTCTCATGTCCACTTAGATTAGAATGCACAGCTTTTAACACTGCTCAAAGATGACAGTGTATCTATGGGGAAGCATTGGCATCCAGAAGGCACATTTTATAGGCAAAAAAATATTAGCAAGACTTAATAAGAAGAGAAGAAATACAAACTGCTCCCCTTGATTTTTAGTTGTCTGAAATTTGAAGCTTTTTCCCCTTTTTCCACCGTGCGTTTGCCTGAATCTGTGCATGCACAAATGAGAAGGAAAAGAAAAGCTGACGTTATGTTCTGTAATTTCTTCTGCTTTGGATATAGTTTTTGCTGAGGAGGGTCACTGCTTATATCTGCTCTTGGTATTTTTGTGTGGTTTCAGGACATGTGTAAACCAGCAGTGTCTTTGCAGATGCAAGAATATCTGGAGAAGATTGCTGAGAGTTTCTCGGTCACAGAAAGATACGCTGTCTGAAATCTGTCTGTTGATCTACCTATTATAATTTAGGGGGAGAATCTGAACATCTCACGCTTCTGTTTGACGTAGAATAATATTACTTGTCTCTGCAAGTAATTGTAATAGGAATATTTTGCTGTGTTTAAAATTCTGAAGCTTGCTTATTTGTCAAATTTCTGTGAGAATTTTAGTAAAACATACATCTTTCTAGAAATTAACATTCTTCATTCTGTATCCTTCTGAATTAGCTCTAACAGAAACCTTTTCAGTTAAGAGAATTGCACTGACCTTGCAAAATACCATATGTTGAGTGTGCTGCTATTCATCTTATAAACATTAGTAGTCTTGAATGAAAAGGTATTGTGTGTATCCTATGGTAACTAAAGGAGTTAAATAAAATCTTTTTGATTGCGGTGATAGAAATCAAACATTTTGGATAAATTACTGTCTTTTTGGTTAAGAAGTATTACTTCTTTGTGTTATTTCAGAGAACCGTACAGACGTGTGGGCGTACACATCATGTAAATTCAGGGTTTTTTAGAATCTGGCTTAAATTCTGAAATTGTAGAAAATCAGTGTCCTGGCCAGTCGTTCATTCTTAACTCTTCTGTTGCAGTATGTGTTGGTAATGAAGTGAACTCAATCATGTAGTAGTCTCAGCAGAACCCGAGACTAGGAAAGTAAGTGAAAGATGGATATTTCACCTTAACACTCAGTTTCTTTGCTTTGACAGTTTAACACCAACCTTTCATGTAGTTTTAACGTTTCTTGTGTGGTTTAGCTCCTTTGATTTTTACGATAAAGTGCAAAAGTATGAGAATAGAGAAAACACGCCGTCATAAATAAAGGAAAATAAAAGAGAGGGCAGTGGCTCAAGGAGAGTTTCTACTTAAGCAGATATTTGGCAGATTATATGCAGCAATTATAAAAATATATATTTATGCAATTTAGAATTAAGTAAGGAGATGTAAGCAGATAATTCACATGGGTTCTTACAAAATACTGTATCAACTACAGCAACATTCAGCATCTTATGACAGTTTCTTGCATCTATTTATTAACAATATTGGGATGTGAAGATTAGAGAAAATTGGCATAGTTCCACAGAGGTTAGTAAGAAGATAGCTGTTCATAAAAGCTCAGGATGTGGGCTCCCTCAGTTTTCAGCTTCTACTTGGTGACTGTCTGCTGATCATTACTAAGTTTTGTTGTTTTGTTTTGGTTTTTTTTAAATAAAAATGCCAGATGGTAACTATGAATTTTTATGCATTTTAGGCCTCAGAGTTTTTTTTATTTTTTATTTAAAAGTAATGTTGGAATCAGAAGCCATATTCTTCCATAACTCTTCTTTACTTTTTCAGAAACTTAAAAAATGTATTGGTTTTTGCTGTTAGAAATGACTGAAAACAGGTGTGTTTAATGAGAGAGCCAGGAGATTTTAGACTGCAGCTGTGGAAGCGAATTCTACCTGCATACCTAGAGTTCAGAGCTGCAGAGGTACTACCGTGCTCCAATACCTGCAGAGTGTTTTAACAGCAGCATTACTGCAAGACGGGGAAGCTGACTGACTTCTTAGTTCTTTTACTATTTCTGTATTTTATTCTTGGTTTTATGGACTAAATGCATTTTTAAGAATTTTTTTTTTCTGGTTTTATGATGCTTTTCTGATATCTTCCTGGCCTTTGGCTCCAGGATGATTTCTGTAGTAACTACTGTTGTGCTTGGTACTCACCAGTCCTTTTAAACATACTAGGAAACACCTGAGGCTGACGTACCCATGAGGAATTGGGCCCTGCTAAACACTTTTTTAAAAACCAAAAGATCAATTTATCTTCTGAAAAAATTTGACACCTAGAAGGCAGATGAAAGATATAGTGGGCATCTTGAGGGTCAGCACTACCCCAGTACTAGACAGACTGCTTTCCCACTTTGTCTTAAAAGATCAGACTGAAGTAGTTAGGGACTGAATTGCAAAGGTGAATACAGAATGCAGTACTGGCCATAATACTGTTACTTTTCTTAAAAAAAACCAAAATAAAGGTGTTTCAAAGAGTGTTCATATTACAATGAAAGAAGATTCTTTTTATTTTTCAGAAAAGAAGTTTCAGAATGTGTTAGCAACTATGTACAAAAAGAAGCTCAACTTGTGCTTTTGCTCCCACCAACTGAAGGAGACCTGAGCTTTGTTAACATAATCATACGTATTTTCTTCATACCACCTAGGAGCAGAAGTGCCTCTTTTTCTGGCTTGCTTTCAGTATTGTACCATGGAAGGACATAGGCCACATTTAAGCATCACTTGCTGCACGGTTCACCTGACAAGGAGGCATTTGTTTATTCGATTGCTGAGAATTGTTCACAATCCATGTTTTCTACCTTGACATGCTTATAAATGATCTACATTTCGTTATCATTGGGATTTTTTTAATCTTCTTTTACAAAACTGGAGGGAAATGTGTACAAGTATGTTTTCTGCTTTGCAATGAAAGTGTACATTTATCACTTAGGTACATGTAAGCCACTTCTGTGAATTGGGCCCTTGGAGTAAATGTGTTCTGATGTAATGGCCATCTGCTCATGAATATCACATTTCCTAGTTTAAAAAATAGGTTGATATAGATAAACACATAGTTTGGTAAGATTATATAGTTTCACCAGGTAGCGATACAATGGCAAAGTTTTATATTTAAAATAGCAAAGCCAATAATCAAGCTGGGATGGAGGTCTCAAGTTTTTTGTTTGTTGCGTTTAAAAATTCATCTCTAACATGTAGTTTCTGACTGCTGTTTTCAAAATGGTAAATGTAGGATCCACATCAGATCGTAACAGGAGGCAAAATATATCCTAGCCATTTCAGAAAACAGTCATAGTCTTCCTTCTCTTTTCGCCTTGTAAGAATGAAAGCTGCTCTGCTCTCTGATGAACCCGGTACAGCCAAGCACCAGGAGACTGTGGAACAGCTGACCTGACGCACTTGCCCCGTACAGCTCCACTAGAGTCAGGTGTCAGCGGCACGGAAACGGCCCTTGAAGCTGTAGCTAAAGCTGGTTTGCCAGAAAAGGCAGAGCTGACGGGATGGAGTTGGTCAAGGCAGAGGTTCCAAGTGCTTAGGTCTAGAGGGGTGCAGGTCAGCTGCAACGTCTTGCACATACATCATGTGGTAAATATCGCTCAGTGCCAGACCATTTTTTAGGTTGATAAAAACTGGTTTAGTAGGCTCTGTGTTTGAATTTGGTTTTGATATTATGGTATCTACTGTGGTCCTGGCACATATTTTACTGCTGAAGTCAAAGTTTATTCTTAGGTAGCACGGATATCAAACTGTAACCGGGACAGAGTACGTGGATTTATAGGTGGAGTGTGTGAGTGACGGTGAGTTTGGTGTCTGGATGTATCTTCAAAATTTGTCTTTATGGTTACTGCTTTTAGTACAGAAGACAGCAACGATGTAAAATGTGCGTGTTCGATAACTTTGTCTTGTTTTTCCCCCCCCGTCTCCCCTCCTGTATTTTAGCATATGTTCCTGAGGAGGAATTGAAAGCAGCAGAAATAGATGAAGACAGCGTGGAAGATGATGGGCTGTCTCTGGACATCCAGGAGAATGAGTATTTGTGCAATGAAGAAGCGGAGATCAAAGAGGCTCAAAGCTACCAGAACTCCCCAGTCAGCACTGCAACTAATCAGGATGCAGGCTATGGTTCACCGTTTAGTGAAAACAGCGATCAACTGGCCCATTTCAAAAGCACTTCCTCTAAAGAAGAGAAAGAGGATCCTCAGTGCACAGACAATGTTTCCTATCCACAGGACAGCTTGGCACAAATAAAAGCTGTGTATGCAAATTTACTTTCAGAGACTTGCTGGTCCAGTTTAGCTTTGGACTTAAAGAAATCCAATCCAACCACCAGCAACAACGGAATCAGCCAGAATGAAACCACCACCAGTACTGACACCAATGCCAGTTCCCAGAGTACTAGTACTACCAGTACCAACACTAGTACCAGTACAACTACCAGTAATACTAGTAACAGTAATAGCAACAGTGGTGGCTCAGGTTATGACTGGCACCAGGCTGCATTAGCTAAAACTTTGCAGCAGACCTCATCGTACGGACTTCTCCCAGAGCCTAGTCTTTTCAGCACAGTACAGCTTTACCGGCAAAACAATAAACTTTATGGGTCTGTGTTCACCGGTGCTAGCAAGTTCCGATGCAAAGACTGCAGTGCAGCCTATGACACACTGGTGGAACTAACAGTGCACATGAATGAAACTGGACATTACCGTGACGACAACAGAGATAAAGAAGCTGATAAGACCAAACGGTGGTCAAAACCTAGAAAACGATCACTTATGGAAATGGAAGGCAAAGAGGATGCCCAAAAAGTGCTGAAGTGCATGTACTGTGGGCATTCGTTTGAGTCTTTGCAAGACCTCAGCGTCCATATGATAAAAACAAAGCATTACCAGAAAGTGCCTCTGAAGGAGCCAGTACCAGCCATCACTAAATTGGTCCCTTCTACCAAAAAGCGAGCACTTCAGGACTTAGCTTCACCTTGTTCACCTGAGCCAGCGGGGATCACTGCAGAAGCTTCGCTGGGTGAGTCTGCAAAGGATCAGAAAACTGCTAACCCCTACGTGACTCCAAACAACCGCTATGGCTATCAAAATGGTGCTAGCTACACTTGGCAGTTTGAGGCACGCAAAGCCCAAATCCTGAAATGCATGGAATGTGGCAGTTCCCATGACACTTTGCAGCAGCTCACTGCTCACATGATGGTCACTGGTCATTTCTTGAAGGTGACCAATTCTGCTTCCAAAAAAGGCAAACAGCTGGTATTGGACCCTGTGGTGGAGGAGAAGATACAGTCTATACCTCTTCCACCCACCACCCACACAAGGCTACCAGCCTCCAACATTAAAAAGCAGCCTGATTCCCCAGCGGGCTCCACAAACTCGGAGGAGAAGAAAGACCTAGAGAAGGAAAAGGTGGTGGTCAGTGAAACAGAGAAAAAGATTAAAGAAGAGAATGAGGACTCTACAGAGAAATTTGAGCCAACAACTTTGTATCAGTACCTCAGAGAGGAGGACCTAGACGACAGTCCTAAAGGGGGAATAGACATATTGAAATCCCTGGAGAACACGGTGACAACAGCTATCAGCAAAGCTCAGAATGGAGCCCCTTCCTGGGGAGGATATCCCAGTATTCATGCAGCTTACCAGCTCCCGGGAACAGTCAAACCCCTTCAGCCCGCGGTGCAGAGCGTTCAAATGCAGCCGTCTTACGCGAGCAGTGTAAAGTCACTGTCGTCAGAACACAATGCGCTCATCCATTCCCCGGGCAATCTCACACCCCCACCTCACAAGAGCAATGTGTCTGCTATGGAAGAACTAGTGGAGAAAGTTACAGGTAAAATCAACGTGAAGAAGGAAGAAAAGCCTTTGGAGAAAGAGAAGAGTTCTCCAGTCAAACCCATGTCACCTGCTGCTAAGGAAAACAAGGACTTCCCAAAAGCAGAAGAAATAAATAGCAAACAGCAGCAGAAGAAGAGCTCCGAGACAGAAGTTCAGAAGGTCAAAAAGGACGGTCCAGCAGAAGCACATACGCCGAACGGTACAGAGCCCCTTAAAACGAAGGTCGCAAATGGCTGTAACAATTTAGGAATCATCACAGATCATTCACCTGAGTCATCCTTCATTAATCCATTGAGCGCTTTACAGTCCATTATGAATACCCACTTAGGGAAAATTTCTAAGCCGGTAAGCCCCTCTCTGGACCCTTTGGCCATGCTGTACAAAATTAGCAACAGCATGTTGGACAAACCCATTTACCCAACCACTCCGGTCAAGCAGGCTGATGCTATTGACCGGTATTACTATGAGAACAGTGATCAACCTATTGATTTAACCAAGTCCAAAAACAAACCTCTTGTTTCCAGTGTGGCTGACTCTGCCTCTTCCCCGCTGAGGGAGAGTGCCCTGCTGGATATTTCCGATATGGTGAAGAACCTCACGGGGCGTTTGACACCCAAGTCTTCAACTCCGTCTACCGTGTCAGAGAAGTCTGATGCTGACGGGAGCAGTTTTGAGGAAGCTCTGGACGAACTGTCACCGGTACACAAGAGGAAGGGACGACAGTCCAACTGGAACCCTCAGCATCTTCTGATCCTTCAAGCCCAGTTTGCTTCCAGCTTGAGGGAGACCCCAGAAGGCAAATACATTATGTCGGACCTAGGTCCGCAAGAGCGGGTACACATCTCTAAGTTTACTGGTCTTTCCATGACCACAATCAGCCACTGGCTGGCCAATGTGAAGTATCAGTTAAGGAGGACAGGTGGAACTAAATTTTTAAAGAACTTGGACACAGGACATCCTGTTTTCTTTTGCAATGATTGTGCCTCTCAGTTCAGGACTGCTTCTACATACATAAGTCACTTAGAGACACACCTAGGGTTTAGTTTGAAGGATCTGTCAAAGTTGCCACTTAATCAGATTCAAGAACAGCAGAATGTTTCAAAAGTCCTCGCAAACAAGACTTTGGGCTCACTTGGAATTGCCGAGGAGGACTTAGGCTCCACATTCCAGTGTAAGCTCTGTAACCGAACTTTTGCAAGCAAGCATGCAGTCAAACTGCACCTTAGTAAAACACATGGCAAGTCCCCAGAGGACCATCTGATCTATGTAACTGAGTTAGAAAAACAATAGCGTCCAGGTAAGCAGCCAGGTATGCAAGTGACCACAGGAACATTGCACTAAACTTCTTCATAGTACTGCACTAGGCCTGACCTGAGCCTCTGAAATCAGTCTTACTTTTGTTGCTGAACTGCCTATCTGGACCTTCGTTTTTCTTACACTTATTTTGTAGTTATATTTATATGCTCTTTGTCTGATCTGTGCATGGTTATTTTTTGTTTCTGTTTTTATTTTTCGTGAGTCAAAGTCTGACCTTTATTTTCAACATCTGTCCTTGATGTTAAGCTATCTTTTGAAGAATATAGTGGGAGACACTATTGAGAGACATTAATTTAGCCGTAAAGAAAGACACAAAGAACAATGATAAAGAGACATCCTAAAATTACAAAGTTGCCATGACAATAAAGGTCACAGAACCTGGTAGTGTCAAGTTTTAACCCTCTGAGAACTGTAATAGCATTTCTGTGCCTTTCCCAGTGACTAAATAAGTAAATAAGGAAAAACAAAACAAAACAAAACTAAAGGCTTAAAGGCATTTCATTCAAATAAAAGCTGTGTCGGAAACAGAACTTATTTTTTTTAAATGAATGAGCTTCTTTTTTTTTTTTTAATGCAGAACTGGTTTGTGAAGAAATTGTGCATGCAGTCCTTGGAAGAAGGAGAGCTGTGTAGTACTCAAGGGGTTAGGAAGCCACAACTGTATAAGTTAAATAATAATTAAAAAAAAAAAGCAAACCAAGTTGCCACTATGCCCAAACCCTCTGGATGCTGAGCATTGCCACTTTTTGGCAAAAAAAAAAAAAAAAAAAAAGTATGCAAGCTGTTATTTAAAACAAGTGTAAAAACGCTCTTTTCTTTCCTTTTTTTTTTTTTTCCTGTAAAATACTGCAGTTTATAGTTATTTACAAATGTTAAGCTTTGGTACAAGCTGACCTTTCTATAGTGTGCTGCATTGGTAAATGAAAACAAACAAAAAAATGGGGCAAATGTTGGATTCTGTTCCTTGTAAATTGCCAGCATCAGCTTAAAAAAATACATGTTACATATCGTACCATTTTAAACTGTTCAACTTTCTTTGTACCTTCTGGCTGTATGCTTTCTCTTTTAACTTTTTATATTGTCATTTTATATTCGATTTCTGTGTATATAATGTAAAACCACACTTTTTGAATAAAATTTAGTTCCTGCAGCTTGATATAAATAGAGGAATTTTACTGGCACCTGCATCTTTCCAGATGCATGTACTTAAAGGAACTATCTGACAAAAAAAAATAAATAAATAAAAATAAAGCAAGCAATGCACTATGAATTATACATTTTGATGTTTTATCATTAATATTGTACAGTACATTTTGGTTCACACAATTAAATCCACTGTTTTCTCAAGTGTAAAATAAACCCACATGCAGTTCTTGATTTACATACATTGTCATGTCGTCATTATATTGCCTTTGAGGTGTTATTCCAGCAATAAGAGGCATCGTTTATATAATCAGCCAGCAAATATCTATTCAAAATCATCTGTCGTGATCTGTATGCTGACGTGTTTCATTCGAAGCCGTAATACTAATAACCTCTTAAAAGAGATTTGCAGTAGGTAGGTACTGCGAAAGGTACAGAATCGGTCGGGCACCATCAATTAGCGGCGGGCGTTCTGCCCATCACTGAAGTATGAGAAAGGCCGCAAAGGTTTCGGCCAAGTTAATTTTCCTATGCTGTGTGACTGTACCCGTAGCCATTTTCTGTGCGCATTCAAGGACCGTCTCCTCCCTTCCTTCTCAGGCAAAACACCTCTCGATTTCAACAGTTACATAGCCAGGGGCTGTGGCTTTTGCCCCTGTCGTCTGTTGGATGCTGCGGCACTTGCCTTTCTGGCGGCGGCGAAGACCTCGGAGGCTTTGACACCAGTTTTTACTTACAGTACAAGAAGGCAGACCTGTGTTTCTCTGTACTTTTTAAATATTGCATTTTGAGGTAAGCTGACTGCTATCATATCAGGTGCTTCCCTTAATCTTTATTTCTGTTCTGTTGAATGCAGACGTCATTTAGAATGTAACAGAGAGCTGTCAGAGCCTTCACTACTCTATCTCCTGAGTGCTTTGACAGTTACAGTGTATGAGAGCCTGGGATCTGCTATCCATTACACTTTTTGGAGGGGCTATTAAATATGAGGACCTAGAGGGGTTTGCTTTCACATGGTATTAGCGATAGTATTGTGTTATATATACTTGTGCGTATGTTAACGTATATTTCTGCTCCTTCTTCTCAATTCTTCTGAAAGTGATTTGAATTTAAGACGTTTGCTCCCAAACACAGCACAGTTCTACTTTTAATTTTTACTTTAGTTACAACCCCAGAAACGCCCATGCATTGTTCTGCTTTCTGCAGGAGCCTAGCAGGGCCAGGTCAGTTACATTTACATAGTATTTCGAGGTAGTGCAGAAAAATGCCATGAGGTTTTTGGGTTTTTTTAAACGTCCCTTCCCTTCTTCGCTGCTAACTACCTATGTCCTTCAGGGGATCTAGCCATTTAGCCATTTCAGTTCAATTACTGGGTGATTATGTACTTCGGGCCCAAGGGGTGGTGAGGAAGAATAACAGTCAGGCCTACGGCTGTAATACAGAGTCTTTAAATAATAACCCTTTGAAGTTTTGTTTACTTTACCACGGGCCTGCAAACATGTGATTATGGAATACGCTGTGTTACATTGCGGTAGTGGGTGAAAAGGTTGAAAGGGAGAAATAATAGCTCTAAAGTGGGTTTGAATCTAATGTGAATCCATTAAAACTCATTTTGAAACACGGCATGTAAAGTGAGTTCTCAACACCAGGTGACTCCCTCGAGAGGTGTTTATGACATTGCTAAATCCGTTCAGTTCTGATAGCTTCAGAATTGGACAATCACTCATCATCTGTGCCAGTGTCTGAAGAAAGTCCATTTAGAATAAACTAGCAGCTTTACCTGGCGACTATGCTGATGTAACACTTTCTACGACTGAAGTATGAAGTAGATGAAAATTTGAGGGCTCTAATGTTTCACTTGCTTAACAAAATGAAGCACAGCGACAGTATGATCTTTATTCTTTGGCTTTTTGCCACTTCTGTTTGAGCATCGTATTTCCAAAAAATTTCCCTTTAAGAAAAAAATTTGCACAGTTTAAAAGAGAGTTATTCTTTTCCTCAAAATTGGTTTGCAGGTTTGTTTCTTCTTTATTTCCATAAGATTTCAGCAAAAGTAAGTTTGTGCTATTCTACTAGTAGCTACTAAAGCTACTACATGGAAGAGACCACATAGCCTTTCAGGGCTGGTCTTGGAGAAAAGAGATGTAAGAGCCTTAAAACCCGTAATAGTCTTTGTAAGCCTGCGTACCTATTTTGTGACGTATTCAAAATCCTTTGTATCCGATTCTTTTCAGAGATGTATAAAGCTGCTTTTTTTGAGCATTACGTTGCTGGTGTTTACATGTTTGCTTGTATCTGTTCTCAGAGGGGAAGATCGTGGTTGGTCTGTTTCACAGGTTTGATTTCTGCTTCTGTGCACTTCTCCGTATTGCTCTTTCGACGCTGATGCAAACCACTGCAAATTTGAGAGATCAGTGTACTGATGACATTAGTCCTGAATGAAATGGCTGGTTTTTTCTTTTTTAATAGCATCTGGTGGGATATTCACTAATGTCTTCTGCAACATAACTTTGTTAACGGCTTTCTCTGGTTAGTTGCGCTGGTAATGACGACACCAAACATAATCTGTCCTTATCATGGAGGCTGCTAAAATGCAGTTGCAATTGAGTATAAAGGCATAAAAATATACACTTGTGTTAGACTAATGAAGGCATGCTGCATCGGCTTCTGTTTGTAGTTTCCTAAGTCAACTCAAATTTGAGCGTGTGATTATTCTTTAGTAATATGGCAGGGGTCCTGGTTAGGAGACCTCCAAGGAGAGGCCCGTTTCCATGTGAAGTGTTCTCGCAGCTCCGTAGGTGTCGGTCTCCTGGCTGGTACAGTATTGAGTTACTTTCCCAGCATGAAAGTAGCAGGAAGTGGGATTTCACCATCTGTTCACTGAAATTTAAAAGCAGGGTCCTTTTCTGTCCCTGTGTGAGAATAGAATGTTAACCCCAATTTGCTGGCCAGATACTAATCTAGGTAATATGATTCTTCCAAATTTTTGGTTTTCCCTGCTGTTCTGCTTGAGTTTCTTCTCATAATGTTTCATGTGGCTTTGCATAGTTTCTCTTCATCGCTGTGGATAGTTACCTTCATCCTACAGGTAGGTGGAGTGACCACATTTTGAGATGAAAGGTGCTATTCTAAGTAAAAGGTGATACTGTAGCTAAGTGAAAATATCAATACCCAAACCCAGGTGTGTCATAAAAAAGGAGAACATTTTACAAGTCTGTTTAGATGATGTAGATTACCTGAGGTTAGTATCATTTAAGAAATGTGCTTCTTTGTCCTGCATCTTCATTAGCTTTGGGGGGTTTTTTGACTACTGATAGAACAAAACTGATTTTAGAGTAGTTTAGCACCAAGAGATCAGAACTGCAAACACTGATACATGGCTAATGGACCTGTTTATTTTCAGACAACCAATATTAGAATAGGTGATGGTGATAAAAGCTGTAGACCTTCCCACTGAGAATGAGAAGCTCCAGTTACTCTATTGTGAAGGTCACTTTTTTTACACTCTTCACCTCAGTCCTGTCTAGTGACCTGCTGAATCAGGGTAAGCATGGCCAAAATGTGCCTTGAAAGTTTTTATCCTAACTACTGTGGTTGTTACCTCTGTTTTTTTCTCTTCCCTGTAAAAAATACGGAGTTTAAATCTGAGTAGCTGTGGCCAGGTTGTCAGAATTTTTATGGTTTTTACTTCTGGATAAACTTCTTGGTGTAAAAAATGCGGGGGAGAGTGAACTTAGAATTATTCATTCTTTTTAAAGAAGCATTTCTCTAACTAAAGTGTTCAGGGCACAATGGGTTGACCATCAGTACAGCACAGTTCTGAACAAATTTAATATGGTAATGGTGTACTGTACTTCTGTCCAGAGTGGTTGTGTCAGCATTGTCTGAAGATGCAGGTTAAAGCCTGACAGGTTCCTGACCAGACTCATCAGATGTAGGACACCTGCGGCTAAATGCCACGTGACCACATGAGGAAGGAGGGTTGGAGTCTGGTTGCCTGCAACCCATCTGCTCTTGTAGGCGTCTGGAGCTGATTCATTTGCTCAGAACAGCATACCGTATGAAATCATAAGGGCTGGTGGGATGCATTAGGCAAATATAGGCCAACCTTCAAGGTCATGCAGGTGGAAGTCGTCTCTCTTGGTACACACAACAACTTGTCCAAAGCCCTCTCCTTAAAGTGTGTACAAACTGAAGTTTGTCTTAGGGCTTGTCTGTGAAGCACAAAAGCGGGGTGGTACCTACCCAAAAGATGGCACACATGATGGTGGAATCCAGAAAGCAGCATGCTAAAAATCGTCTAGTCAGAAATAGTGCCCAAAGCTCCTGACCGGCAGGTAGAGGTCTAACCACCAAAGCATGCTCTCAGGCACAGTTCCTCACTCCCCAGAAAGTTTACAATCAGAGTAAGTAGTTGAGTTCAGTCCAATATAGTCTGGGACGGAAGATTCAATAGCTAAAAGCAAACTGAGTTTCTTTCAAGTAAGTTCACTAGTGGACTGGTGGGTGCTCAATCAGTTTGGCAAAACGCATTAACCTGCCAGCTGGCACTTCAGTTTCATTATATCATACGGTGTATCACCGTGCTCAGAATCTGTTCACCCCTTGACATTTGGAGTTTGGATACGCAAGACTGCATAGTGCTGAGGTCAAATATTGGCCCTGCTGAATTACTTGAAATCATGAGGCTTTGTGTTTTTGAATGGCAGGATACATTGCTGTATCTTGGAAATGGGCATTGTCTTCCTATGCGGAGAGACAGATTGGGTTACGCGCCATTTGCCACCATTCTGCAGCTAGGGGAGACCGTTGCCATAAAATCCTGAAGACTGCCTCTGAAAGTGAAACCCAGCTAGGGAAAAACAAGATTTCTGCCACTCTCACCTTGCTCTCTCCCCCCAGTGCTGCACAGTGTATTGGGACGCGCAAAGAAATTATGGTTTAACCTGAGCATCTCTGAGTGGCGGTGTTCTGTGAAAACTAACCTCCTTCTTCAAGTCCTGGTTAGGCTTAGTTTATCGCTGCACAGTTCCAGCGTGTAACATCTTATTTGTTGTCATGGAAGCACTGCTACAGGCTCGGTGTCGAGAACATCCTCTCCTCCCCGCTCTCCCCTTGGTCTCCAGCATAGCAAGGAGAACTGGCAGAGTGGCTCTGCAAGTCGCCATCGTCCTCCAAGGAGTTTGAGGGTGGGCTGGGAGGGAGAGGAATGGGATAACAGGGGATTTTGATCTTGATAAAGGGATTCAAGGTTTTGCGTTTTCAGATGACCTCTTCACTTCAGCTTAACCCGCTATGCCTGACAATGCAAGAAGTGGCTCTTGAAAACGCTGCCCTTTGGCTTCAGGGTCTTTGACATCTCATTGCTTAGTACTTATAAAGGTGCAAAAGTTGTGTAGTACATCACTTCTGTTCATCCCGTGTTCCAAGGGAAAACTAGACCCTTTGTAGGTAGGATGTGAGATTCATTAATGGCTCTTCTCACTGGTATAAGTCACTCCCTGGGCATTTTCATTCTGGACTTTTTTTTTCAATTTAGGCTAAAGTACTTTGGAAGCAATTTAAGCCAAACTGGAAAAAGCCACTTTTATTCTGTAATAAGAAAAACTACCCCGGGCTGCTGTGGCAGGGAAACTGCCCAGTGCCACTGGTGTAACTGTAATGGTTTAACTGGAAAATTCTTACAGTAATCAAGCTTTAGGTTTATTAATGTGCAAATTCTGTCTCTAAAAAACACTGCAGCCTCAAACACTGCCCACAATTGGTATATTACTTGGCAGTCCAAGGTCAAACACACTCAGCATGTTTGCAGTGGGCATGCTGTATTAATAATTATATATAGTAGTATCCGAGTGTGTAGCATGATGATAAAATGTGGTTCAAGGATGCACTGTATAGCACATTTCTTTTCGCAGTCATGTGTGTCTTTATGTTCAAGGGAGAGTTGTATTCTTAGCTGCCTCTAAAGTGCTGTCTTGCTAAAGTTTGTAGCATTTAGCCGTTAACTGTCTCTACTATTTCTCATCACTACTTTGCTGTGGTGGGATAATGTGAAAAATTAGATAGCTTTGCTCTAAAAAAGGCAGCAGGTCTAGACTTAACATTGCATGGGGATCCTCCGCCCAAGTTTTGGGGGTTGGTGAGTGTCACATTTCACATTTTTTAAGTGTGCTTTGACAACTGGGAGTCTGGAAAGTGCAAAGAAGAAATAGGACCGAGGAACGACTAAGAACGGAGTCTAATGATCAGCAGCCATCAGAAGGGTAAAAGCAGCACAAAAAAAAAGAATTAGAGCTTGAAGATCCACTGTGAGAAGAAGCAAAAGATGCGAAAAAGACATTATAGGAGAATAATTGCTATTAGCAAGAGTAGGTGACAGGGATTTTGAAAGCTAGGACTGAGAGGGGTGAAAGGGAAAGGCTGGAAGGCCTGTTTGCCTGTTAGGAAACAAAAGGGGACCTAGCTAGGTGAAACTCAAAGGGGCTCTGTGCTGGGAGATAGGAGCGTGCCTGAGTGATGTTTGGGAACCTCTCTGACCCCTTGCAAAAAACATGGAATGAGGCCGAATTTGTCTCGGGAAGGAAACAAGGTTTTGTAGTGGACAGCTGAAGTATTCAATGTAAAGACTTCACAGGATTGCCTGTTCAAAAGCTGGAGGGTCAGGGAGAAGGAGGAGAGGTAAGGAGGGAAACCTGAGCAAAGACTTTGAATGAAATGTGATGGCGAGCGCTCTTTACTCGGTGTTGCGTAAGTCAGGGAGAGGAGCAAAGATGAAAGGTTGGCATGGGGGAAATGTAACGACTGTTTTGTTGCTGGTGGTTGGGTTTTTTTCCTACTTCAGGCTTTCTAAGAGCGATAACTACATCAAATTTGTATTGCAATAGCAATCAGGGTCCAGGGCCCCGAGTATGCTGGTTGTTGTAAAAACATACAGTAACAGTAGTTGCCATCTCGTTTAAGATAAGACACAACAAGCCGGTGTAAAAGCCATCAGAAACAGGGGAGAAGGTGATCTAATTTCATAGGCTACGCATGTACATAAATTGAGTGCTTGCGAGTCATTTAATTTTTAAAGACCTCATAATAGATGCGTCGCAGTCTCTACTGGCCATCCACCTAGCTGCTCTCAGTTGGCAACTTCACTATTGATATCTGGGCATCATTTTAAGTGAGCACTTAAGGTTGAGTATCAAGGGAAGGTATTTATAGTTTCAGCAGAGTGGGTTGATAGCTATTCCAGCCCCAGATGGGAATTGGGTTACATGACAGATCAGGCTGCCTTCCAATTTTATCCAGTACTAGCGATAAGGGGAGGGGGGGAGGGAGGACAGCTGCAACCGTATAGTCCTTCTAGGGTTAAAGATCCTAATGCTTTAAAGAGAATGTCTAAAAGAAAATTTCTTTCTGAAATAATTTATGGAAATGCCGTGCTCCCTTTGAAGGTTCCATGTCACTGCATGGCACTACGCAATGTTCTCTTTCTTCACCTGTCAGGCAAGGACCACCTCGAAGAGTCTCACTGCTGATTACTAGTTAATTGTCATTAATAAGTGACAACTGACATTATGGGGGCTTAATGCAGAGAGAACAGAAAAGAGCCACAGATATTCTAATGAGCTGACTCCTACGTGCCCTCTATTGTTGTCGAAAATGAGGAGCTGTCGTCATTGTTCAGGAGATGGGCTTCAATTGCTCTGGAAAAATATTCTCTTTTAATTTCTTTATGCATAGATAATTCCTGGTGCACTCTCTCTCCCTCTCTCCGTCTGTCTCTCTTGCTCTTTCTTTCGCTCTCATACACACACACACAGAGACACACACACCTTTCTATGAACACGGTGAAAACTTCCACTGATGAGATGCAATGTGTATTAAGACACAGTAAAGCTTTTTAAGTACTTTGATTTAGATACGCATATGTATACGCACGTACACGCAGACTATCTACGCATAAATGCAACTCACCAAGATGTTTATTTTATTCTAAGATTCAGGAAAGGGGTGGGCACGGACAACTTCACTAACAAAAGGAAGCAAAAGGGGATGGTCAAGACTGTGTGAGCTGATGTGCAAAATTAGAATTGAGGAAGTCCTGTTCTGTCCCTAGTGCGAGGAATTCTGAAATGATCGCAACGAGCGCACACAGATTTCAAATACAGGCACCTAAAATTAGGTCCTTGCTCTTAATTTAAATAGTAGCTTAATGACTTGATGATTTTCAAAACTGTCAAACAGGCAGAAGCTCCCCGGGAGGCGGTGGTGGCTGCGGATGCTCAACGCTGCCTGCTGAAAGTCAAAACCCTTCTTTGCACACTTTCAGAAAATCTCAGCCAGCAGAGGGCCAGGAATTTGGAGGAGAAGATGGAATGAGGCATCAAACCCCTGGTTGCATTTCCTGAGAAACTGTAGAAAAGCAGGAGTTCTGCTTACACCAGTAAAATATGATCAATCCAGGATAAACTGGCTTCTGTGCCATGCCAGATGAAATGTCTATATACATATAAAAGAGACTCTCTTACTTTGTAGATTTGTGATAAGCAGGGTTGCTGAGGGTGCTGCTGAAAACCACCACCGAGAACCTCTGCGAAAGTCAGGAAATCACCCAAGATTCTTGAGATAAAAATGTAGGTGAAGCAAACTGAAGCCAGAGGTGGTGTTATGATGATGTCATCTTCTCCTGCCAATTTTGAAGCAACACAACCACCTGTATCCAATCTCTAAGTACGGCCGGTACTTGAGGTCTAAATTGTAGAAGAGGAATTTTCTATTTTTACCAATAAATATCCAAGGATTTCCATTCTGCAACAATAAATTGCATGTCTGTATTGCTCTCTAACATTTCAGGCTGTGCAGGTTTGCCTGAGAAGTGGCTTATCTAGTGTCTTTCGCTTATCTGCACAAAGGGGAGAGCCCATCATTTTAAGGGGAATTTCATTTCCATTGCATGGCTCAAGTTAAAACTCAAGACTCACAGGAAAGAAAATGAAAATGAGATGCCTCTCTTATATTGTGCTCGGAGCAAAGACATTCATTAGGATTCTCTGTCTTACTGCCTGCCAAGGCCCAAAACAAAAGATACAGTCTGGAACAATGGCCTGAAATGAGGAACACAACCAAAGCAGCCATGCAGGAAGCCTGCCATTTCCCATGGTTCGGGGACCTGGAGCCAACGTATCGTGCTTTGAGCACATGTGTGGAAGTGGAAAACTCCTCAAATGACAGTAGGCCATCTTTTATCTTTTTATGCTGGGCTTCCCACTGAAGTCAGTGGATACCATGTCTTACATTGCCGTGGTACAACTTGATGGGTCCTAATTCCCAGCTCCGTATGTGACTTTGGGTATGACCTCTCTGTGACTGAACCTACCTGTCTTTTAAAGAGATGAGATAATGCCTGCATGGCAGAGAAGACACATGCTGTAATCTGTGGTGACAGAGTTTGTAATACCGCGTAGAAAGCATTTCTTGACATTGCCAGTGTCTTTTCAGTTTCTGCACTGTCTTTAAAATTTCCTTTTGGAGAAGGCAGTTGAAAAGATCACAGTCCAAGCCATTTCAGTTCCTGAGGCAAGAGGTCAGCTCGATGCTCTTTGTGGTGCTCCTCTACCTTCCTACCCTCTGGGTTAGGAAGCTCCCCACTGCCCACCACTAAGCTCAGTCTAGGGTCACAGATGCCAGGGTGGTTTCATATCCAAATCTATCACAACAGTTGTTACTGTCCTCATAATTCTTCCCTTCTTGCTTCCTTTCTAGCTGCAACAAAACAGTTTTGGCAGCTTCTGGGACTGCTTTGCCCCCTGGACCCCAGCAAAGCTGATGCTAGATACCGGTGATATCAACTGACGTTAGTATGTTGAGTAGAGCAGGAAAAAGTTGGGGTCCTAGGTAGACTGGGTGTTTTATTTCTTTTAATACCATTGATCTTATTATTGCTGGAATGTAGCAAAAATTGATGAGTCGTTCCTGAGTGGAATCGTTCCCTTCTTTATTGAGAGTCCTGCGGCATAAAATTGAACAATTTCTCTCCTGCCCTATGTACTTCTTCCCTCCTAAATGAGAGTCATTAGCCTTATTTTCATTCGTATGTGTACTCGAGATTGTCACTCAAGACCTCTTAGACGTTTTAGCAAACACTTTCATATGACTGGGACTCTGACTGTGATATTCTTCTTTAAATAATTTGCAATCATTAAAATGACATCAGGCTGTCTCTAGTCCCGGCATTCTTTCCAGTCACTGTCTCTCAGATGTCTATGTGGGATGAAGGTAAAGCTGGGTCTGTAATGATGGATGTCCCTTGCAGAAAGTGGTTTAGAATAACCCAGGACACACAACAAAGCCAGGACTGGAGATAGTCTTATCTCACTTTTAGAGCTGTAAATTATTTAAGGGAGCGCTCCAGCTCCAGGAAACTGAGGTTACAGCAAATATTAAGCTTCCTGTGTGGCTATTTTTCTTGTGTCAGGTGGTGCAGCAGAGTTTATTCATAGGCATTCAGGGGCTATGGAAATAATCAGCAAATGAGGAAAATATTTCATTTTCTTTTGCTGTTTCTCATGTCAGATTCCTAGAGAACTAAGGCTTTAGGTTTAGGGCCCTTTGCATTGAATTCAGATCCATAAAAATCCTCTTGATGGCTAGAAGAGATCGTGCCGAACTCATAGACTCATTGTCAATAGAGATTATTATGACTTCACAAAATGCTCCAAGTAACAACATATCATTTATCTAATCAAATGCAAGATGCTCCAAACCAGTGACTGTTAATAACTAACTCAAGAAACAACGCGATGAAGTTGCAATGTATGAAGCATTCAGTGATAGCTTGTGCAGTGTATCTTGCTTCAGTTGGCATCGAAAGCTTAAACGTGCTCCCTTCTTTCCTTGCACATCTTTGCTTGGTACATAAAATATACATGAAAACAAGCTGGGATAACAAATACCTATATGGACTGCAGATACTTAAGAGGAAATTTCAGAATTATCTTGGAGGGGGCTGCTTCAAGTGAGAGCAGCAGGGGAAGGGGTGCCTCCTGCATGCCCTCCATGGCCGGCATCGGGGAGAAGGGGCCCCTCCGCAGGGCAGGGCATGGCAGCAGCTCCTTTAGCCCCTCTGAAGTCCATACTTCTCTGCTGCCTATCCTGGCAGCTCTACAGAGTAAGCTAAAGCTAGTTTTTCCCTCTCCTCTTTCCCCGAGGCAGCGGTGAGGCCTCCAAAGACACCTGCAACGGGTCAGCGAGGAATGGGTACCTGCCCTCTCTCATGGGGGGATGCCCCCGGGACCCTTCAGCCACCGGAGAGCACGTGGCCATCCCCGATCCATGAAGGAAGCATGAAATCCTGCCTCCTTTGCTAACTGACACAGGGACAAGGAGGAAGAAGAAGAAAGAAGGAGATTTGATTGTTCATATCAAAGCATTAATTTCTTGAATTTGGAGGTGGAAAAAGTGTGGCTTTTGTTCCGGTAACAACTCTTGCCTTTGGTTTCTTTTTAACATTACGCTGACGATAAGTAGGTAAAAATCATACTCATTTGTGAAAAAGCATTTTTTACATAGTGTATATAACAATATCAGGAGATGGGGGTAGAATTTCAAAGTGGTACTTTTCTTTGGTTCCTTCCCTTTCAATAGCTGTTGTTTTGATTACTCTGTGCCTTAGGCTATCATTAGAATCTTTTTGTGTGTGGAAGTATTAAGTCCATAAATATGAAAATAAGCCTGTAATTGACCCATGGACTGAATTTATTTCCATTAGATTCTTCTGCTAGTATAAAAAGCACAAACTGGAAGAGTGATATTTATGTGTGTATGAAGCTCCCCAGCTCTGATGGTATATCATATATTTGATAACAAGGTTATGCTCTTAAAGGGACTACTCAGCAAGACAGGGTGGGGAAAACAGGTGTCTTATTTTAGTTTTGAAAGCAAAACTGGGTACAGCCATAAAATACATGCACAGCACATACCATTATTTTGATTAATCGGACTGCTAGAGAACAGCTTATAATGAAAGCTGATCAGCATGTCCCAATCAGTCTCATTAGGTTCCTCTGCAAACACCTGGAGAAAGGCAGCCGGCGGAGGGTACTTTGGAGGCAAGAGGAGCCGAGTGATCTACCACTGAAAACACCAGGGTTGCCACACCTGCTTGTGTGCTTTAATGGAGCTTTACGGTACGCGGGGAGGTTTCTCAGTTAAATGGGACATAAAGCTCAGCTGCTTTCTGGGGAGGCTGTATGCCGTTGCCGTGCCCTATGCATCACATGTAATATTCCAGTTGTTGCCTCTGTTTGTGGCCACAGCTGTAGTTCTACTGAGCTGCTACATAAAGTTTTCCAGGGTTGCTGTTGTGTATTTTTTTCCTTCTGGATTTTTCCACCTTCCCGCTGTGTGAAGGGACCATATGGCACAGCTATTACATCAGGACCTGCAGGCAATTCCCACTCAGGCAGTACACCAGAGCAGGGCTGCACATCGAAGAAGAAAACGAAGGAGGGAGGGAGGAGAGAAAGTGGGCGAGATTACTTCCAAGAACAAAATCTCAGAATATTCAGGGCTTGTGCTGTGAGACAGGCAACTTCCCCCCCACACACCCCCGTGAGCCCCATTATCATCCACCACAGCCTGCTCTCTCCGCATGGTGCAAGATGCTGGGATGGTCGCCTAGCCCTCTGTTCTTCACCAAGGTCAGCTTGGAAGGAGGATCGCAGCTTGCAGGGTCCTCAGTGCCATGGCCTTGCTCAGGGAACAGCTCTGGGCAGTCTCCTCTGGCTGTGATTTGGAAGGTGAATGGCATAGCATGGCATGGCATGGCGTGGCATGGCATGGCAGGGATATATGTGTTCCTAGGTAGCTTCCACCCCCCTGCCCCCAGTTTTTCTCTTCTTTAAGGTTGGACTTGATGGTCTTTGAGGTCTCTTCCAACCATAACAATTCTATGATTCTATGGTTCTATTCTTTTTTTCCTCATGTGCTGGGGACTGACCATTAATATAGGCCAAAGGGAATCATACGATTAAACAAAGTATAATTGAAACATTGAGGTTTTTGTTTGTCTGACTTAAATCTGAATTTGTATCCAGGGGGTTAAAAGCGGAGAAGTCTTTCAACAGCCTTTCCTTTTGTTTCTCCTAGTGGCTGTAGTGACCATTATTAGCACTGCTTTGAATTAATGGCCAATTGTCCTATCATAGTTTAAGAAATATGAAGGGCTGTGAAACCAATCCCAAACAAAAGTCTGAGTACCTTACACATCTAATTAAAAAGAAAGAAATTAAACGGTGGCAAATAAAATTGGTATCTGATCTCTAGCCAGTGCTGCAAAAAACAGAAAGGAGGCTTGGTCCTGAAGCTCTTCCTCCATCATGCAGAGGGTCTCTCTGGTACAGGTTACAAGGATGACCGTGCAAAAATTATCTGGAACGTCAATTACCTCTTTGGCCATGCATTTCCCTCCATTTGAGACCTTCTTGCTGTTGTGTGGGATCTCATTACTTCATAGAGAGGAGAGCTGGTGAGCGGGATGGTCTCACATCTGCACATGGTAAGTTATGCTTTCTCTCCATGGATGTGGTCCATTCACAAATGATGTCCAACCAGTACTGAGAGGGAGGGACGTTGCTGATTTTTTTGCACTTCTTGGTGAATAAATAAGATTATAATGTTGGCTAGATGTTGCCAGCATCTCTTTTTTGAAATGCTATGTAGTATCGTGACGAAGTTTAAAGAAACCACCGCTCCACTCTATAGACCTCAGAAACCAGAGCAGAACAGCTGACTTCGTGGTTGGAAACACATCGACCATCAGCCTGGCACAAGTGGGCTTCAACCGCACCCGTCAGCAACCCAAGCACCAGAGCCCTCTCAACTACTCTTCAGGTCAGGGTGTGATAGAAAGGTGGGATCTTGTTGCCTGGGTGGGTGGGCTCCCAGGCAAAGAGGGCAGCTGCACATCCAGCCGTATAACCAAGCATGAGGATGCAGTAATATGGACGGTGTACGACCAACTACCACAAAGCTCTTGCGGATGTTCAAGCTATCAGAGCAAAGTAGTTTGTCAGTGCACAGCAACTTCTGGTGGTGTTGACATTCATGATTTCATTCAAAACTTTGTAATATCTGGCATTGTTATTCAGGTCTTAGTGCCTGTAACCAGGTGACTAAGGGAGAAACACATGTAAGTGAAGTTTTTAACCCTCAGACTTGCTGATAAAAGTTTTAGGATGTCACTCTAAAGCTTAGTTACAGTAAAGAAAATCAGTCCTCTTTTGCAAAGTCTCATAATTATTGGTAAGTTTTTGTTGGTTACAGATTTTCAGACTATCATTCCAACTCATGACCCTCCTGCGCTGGTCTTAGTTCATCACGCTGGAGTCATGACCGGATGGTTATTTGGATTTAATGCAGCCAGCGTTGCTAGAGAAATACCATGGGGGTAAGAGCTGGAAAGAGGCATCAAGAAAAAAAACATCTGTTACCAGCAAAATCAGTGGAGGCAAGACCATCCTGGTGTTGGTTACACCTGAGGGAAAAGAGGGGCACAAAGACGCGGTACACCCGTTAGAACGTCTCCAGCTCTTCAACCGCAGTGGAGACGGTGGCACGTTTCTGGGCAGGGAGAGAGGAAGGCACGGGATGGCTCACCTGCAGTCAGTAACGGGGAAAGGGCAAGAGCATCACTGATGTTGTGCTTCCCATCCTGCAGTCCTTACCAGGGGGAAGGGACGTGCCCTTCCAACAATTGTGTCAGAGGCACGGCGGGAGGAGAAGACACGAGGCAAGGATTTTCTGGGCCACTCTCCGTTGCTGCTCTGGAACTGCTGACGGAGAAGAAGAGTGGGAGCAGGAGTGGTCTGTAGATAGTTAGCTTTCTACAGTAAGGGGCACATTTTTAGCGCTGAGTGGAAGAAGTAGCCACACAACTCCCATTAACAATAACGCGATTGCATGTGTGAGTTCCTATTCACTGTACTGAAAATTTACCCCTAAGGGTCCACATAAATTTGAGCTGTTGACCGTGTGAAATGTTCTTTTATGGGCAATAAGGACACCGAGAGGCAGCTACATGTTTTCCTAAGCTCTGGCCACATACCAGTATTTGTCTGCATAATTCCTCAATTTTTCTTCCCAGATTCTTCATGCAATGCACACATTGCTTATAGAGCACAGGCAAAAAATGGTTTTAACAACAGCATACTTTGTTATTAAATTAGGCCTTGGAACTATAATTCCCCATCTTTGTATTTTGATGAGAAATCCTCTACAATGTTATCAAACTAATATATTGTAGCAAATTCTATATCTGCTGCCTGTGTCACGTATAATATGAACTGTATGAAAAAGAGCTAACTTCCTAAAGAATTTTTTTTTCTCTCTCTATTTCTCACTAAGAAACAAACAGCTTACTGGCAGGTTGAGTATTCATGCTGCTGAATCTTACCTTTTATTTGATTATGTAAATGGAGAGGGACTGTACTCTGGTACATCTTGGCAAAATTTAATTTCTAGTTTATGCCTAAAACTCTCAACTCCCGCCTCCAAAATATTAGCAATTGTGAATAATGCTGTGTATTCTTGCCCCCTCTCTTTCTTTCCTACTTTCTTTCTTTCCTTTGCTTTTTCCTCGCAATTTTATCAGGCTGTCTTTCAAATAACTCGAGCAAAGAGTTTTGCAAGGGAGGCATATATCCTCTCAGCAGACACGTTCAGCATTTTGAACTCCACAATCGTAAACAATGGACATGCGTATATTTTGAAAAGAAACTTGAAGTAATTTATCTTAATTTAAAACTGACTATTCCTGCTCAGGCTTTTTCTTTTTTTTTTTCTCTTGGAATACTACACATATAAATCCGCAGACAATCTCCTGGTAATTCATATTAATACACTTGGGGAAATGGTTTGGATTCAAAACAAATGTTCTCGCAAATGTAGTTATCTCATCCTCCTCATTTTCTAGATCTCCAAATCCATCTGGTTTAACTGTTTAACACCGGGAAGCAGTAATGGATTTTCCCTGCAATGCTAAGGAGTGGCTGCCTGGACCCGGAGGAGAGAGGCATCTTCCTGCGTGCGCTTGGAAGTTCACCAAAGGGACCCGTAGAAGGTGCCTGCGGGCCCCTGTGCTCCCCGAGAGGCAGGCGCACGGAGGGGAGCAGGAGTGGCAGGAGTTATGGCAGGGATTCGCGGGACTACTGGGGTTTGCTTATCTTGTGGGGTTATTCCCTTCCCTGCCCCCAGGCTGATGGTGAGCAGTAGCAGAGGAGTTAGGTAGTGAGCAGTTAGGAAGCCTAAACCCACGCTGTAGCTAGACCGACCTGCTAGATGAGCAACTCTCATTTTGCTTGACTAACACTTCTCACATTTTCTTGGTGCCTTTTCTTCCCATTTGTCTTCACTCAGGAAGAAAATCATGCAGAATGGTTTTCTCCTTGTTAAACCAGCTCCTGGTACAGCAGACGAGCCTGACCACACGCCTGCGAATGCCGACCGGGTTAGCTGTTTCATCCTGGTCCTGGAAGGGGGTTTGGAAAAAGCATCATCCTGCCTTTATTTCTTTTGCTTTTCCTTCCTCCCTGCACCATCCTGGAAATAATAAACCAACAAATCTCATGTTCTGAAACAGTGCAGCAATGAGGTGTGTGTACAGTCTCATTCTGTATAAACCCTTTTACTTGAAAATTAAACTTTAATTGAAAAATAGGTCTCTCAAGAAATCCCCAGCCAGTGTCTGCCCAATTACAGCAACGTAACAGTTGCAATGGAAAGCTGTTAATGTTAGCTGCAGTCCATGTGATATGTGGAATATGCTTCAGATTTAACATCAGCATTCAAGGCCATGACTATGTTTTGATGCTCAAAGCAGGAGATTTTATGCATTTAACATCAATTTTATGCATTATAGATCTTGCTGTACCTGGGCACGGAAGTAACCATATGACTCTGTGTTATTCATTCTGAGTTAACTGTGAACAAAATGTTTGCATCAACTATTCATACAGTGGCTGCTTTTGCTATGTGTCTCTAGGTGGCAACTAAGTGACTAGGTGTTTTATTTGATTGGCTTTTAGGCAGAAGGCTTTACAGGTACTGTAAGCCACGGAAGGAAAGCGTGTGGTTTGGTAGCCGCGTTGAGGCACTGACAAAACCCTATATTACTGCTCACATCAGTATGGTGTAGGCAGTTTCATTTGTGATCTCTTGTTTGTCTCTTGAGCGAAATGAAGCTAACATGCTGAGAGCTGTCTTCGGCTAGTCACACTTTGGCATGTATGTGTGGGTTGTTTTTGTGGTCATAAAATTTTGAGTGGTGTAGAGCAGCAAGTGTGTTAGAATGATACCTGATAACAATGCTGCATCTTTACGATGTGTCAGGCTCTGTCTGATAAATCCTCTTGCTTGCCTTTCTCTTCCTCAGGATGTTTTAACTTCCAGAGGAAACGCTGATTTTTACTGTAGAGGTGGGGATGCAACTACTCAGCCTATGCCAGGAGCAATGTTGTACCCCGAATTAAAGCAATCCATAAGGTAAGCAGGGGTCGTAGCAACATGGGAGCTTCCCAAAATAACTGTGGGCACCTTTTATCCATTTCGCTATTTCCAGGCCAGTTGGGACTTTTTACAAAAAAATTCGAAAACAATTTATTCATCAGCACTTGGATGTGCATGGCACCTCCCACCCTTATCTCCCCCTCTGAAATTTCATAGGAGATTTAACATGCATGTTTAGAAAGCTCCATCACAACAGCTCCAAAGTGGCTGTTACAATATTGATGTTGTTTTATACAGTCAGTTGTAAGTTATAGTCAAAAGGAAAGGTTTAGGGCAAGATATAAAAACAGGATGTGACTGAGTGATTTAGAAGAAAGAAGGGAGGAACTCCTAGGAAATGGCACAATGCTGCTCTAGGAGCAAAAGGAGGCACAGACTGAGACCGAAGGTGAAGTTCAGAGCAGCAGAAAAATGAGTGGGTAGGAAAGTAGGCGCGTTTTTGCTCAGAAGCCTTGTGAAAACACCATCCGTAGTCAGTTTGGGGCTACAGAGACTGTTTTTCAAAGCTGCCCATTCTGTGAAGAAAACCAGTTGCCACAGCGCGCAGGCTACCTGCTAGACAGATGAGTGGAAAACAGCTCAATGATGGCGATGCAGGATCACAGAAATAACCTTACTTCTCACCATGGGTGAAAGGACCATATTCGAGTGCAATCACAGGTTAGGGAATGAGTAAATTGGGCTATCCCTCAGCTCTGCTGTTTATTTCTGTGAAACTCAGCAGTTTCTTATTCTTCCCTATGCACAGAAGGCAAAAGCCCCACTTGCTCCTGCACATTTCAGCTTTAATGGGCGCCCTAATGTTCTGTCGCACACTGCAGCTTGCGGTGGCCAGAGCTTTCTTTGGGCTTAAGAGAACATGAAAAAAAAAACATTGCCTGAAGCTCTTCAGCAAAGTGAGTCTCACGAACAAACAAAGCCAACACGGGAGTCACCTTAGACACAATCCCCTACCCCCTTTCGTGTATGCTTGAAGATATTTTGGAGTACTGTGTTCCTCTGCTATTCATTGTTCTAGGAGATAAGCAGGAATTCTTCCTTCAGAGGGGATTGACAAAGAAAACTCTTTTACTTTCTTTTCCAAAGTACTTGTGGAAGGGTACTTGGACAGTGTCGAGGCTGGCGCTTTCAGAGTAGTGGGATTTTAGATGTAGAAGAGCAGAACAGGTCTTTTTTATCGATAGGATGGTCTTGGTGGTTGGGGAAGTGCAAAGGCTGTTGCTTCTACACCATGTCTGAGGTGCTCTCGGCTCCCTAGGAGCAGAGCTGCATGTATCTGGAGTTTTCCAGCCATCCCCATGCACACTCAGCCGTTGCTGACTCGTCTCTCTGTCTCCCTCCATATTCCTGCCAAGCAGGAACGTCTTGCGGTTGTCTCATCTACGGATCAGTCCGTGGTGTAGGTTTCCAGCACAAAGGGATCTGTGACAGGCTGTATGGTGCGATCACCACAGGCAGCCTGACTTCACATTAAATGTAATTCTTTCCATAATTCTTGTTGCTTATTAACACGTTGGAGGCCTGATCCTGGTTCCTTTGAAGGTGATGACAAAGCTCCCACTGAACATAGCGGGAGGTGAAGGGCGGCCTTTGCTGCTTGACAAAAACAAAACGTTGTGGCGCTGGAGTTGCTTGAGAAGCATAAATCCAGCAGTCCTTAAACTTTAGGTTTTTTTTTTTTTTTTCTTCCCTCTTTTTTTTTTTTTTTTTTTAAAGCTACACCTCCTTATTATGGTGTAATTTTATAAAAACGGTAGAGCTGTAGCCCCGACCCTATTCCTGGCCATGCCAGTGGCCACCTCCAGGCAGGCTGTGTGAGGTGCCGGGGGTTTGGTGGGCCTGGGGC
>NW_009603481.1:47594-48972 GCF_000690535.1 Cariama cristata
TTCAGCTGCAGCCTCCGGTTCGGCCCGGGTGGCCCTGACCTTTCCCCCTTACGCTTTACCTCAAGCTTCCAGCTGTCCCGGGCCTGAGGTTTACAAGCCTGAGGCCCTGTCAAGCACCCGGGGTTAGGGGGGAGGCACCTCCTTGGGAAATGGCCGTGTGAGGAGCCTGTCCGTGCCGAGAACCATGTCTCCCGCCATCTCTGGTGCCACCGCAAGGGAACCGCAGCTCTGCCCTCGCTCCTCAGCAGCCTCTTCATCCCTCAGCACCCCTGGCCCTCCCTCGCACCCCTGGGGTTTGCTTTTCCGAGCAACCTGCCCGCCTGGTTTTCACAATTGCCTTCTGCAAGTAGAAATAGGACTGTAGTCTGGGCGAGCCCACAGCCTCGAAAACTGCCTGCCTGCTTCGCTTGGGTTTCAGCGTGCTGCCACCTCACCTATTGAGCTAAATTTCCCATTACAACTTGAACTTAAATATTCTAATAAATTTGTTTTAGAAACTCTTACGGCTCCCTTGTGCCATTTGCAGGGAAACACTCTCTGGGTTTTTTTCTGGGAGATGGAGGTTTCTTTGTGCTTGGGGTGACTGATTGAATTTTACCTGCGCTAAATTATATTTGCACATTCTAGTAATTGCAAAGGGCCACACAGAGAAACAAAGCATTGACTGCCGTTGTACTGGGATTTCCCAGATGTATAATTTCAAATTGATATGAAAAAAAACCTTGCAATGCATTAATAATAGCAGAAAATGTAACTCAGTTGGCCAAGGGTGAAGAGAGGCTTTTTTTTTTTCTGAGCTGCAAAACAAGCTATAGACCTCAGGTGACTAGCATTTATTGTTACAATGGGTTTTCTATCGCATACCTTCTGAAATACAAAATAAAGATTTATACTGACCAACTTTGCTCTGTGTAACAGATCTGGATCATACCTGGGAAGCAGTGTGGGGTTTTTTTGAAGTAAAAGCAGAAGGTTTTTGTCTAATTCAAAGGCACTTTTCGGTTATTCAGTCTTCTGGCAGGTCAGCTGTCTTTTTTCTGCTGCTCAATATTATCTCATGGTTGGAAATATGACATTGAAAAAGAAATCTTTGGCAAACAGCACATACTTTTTGAGTAATGTCAGAGTGCACCGAGAATGAGAGGGAAAGATGCTCAGTAAAAATACCAGTGGTGTACTTACATGTTGATTAATAAAGCACGAAGATTAGCTTTTTTAAGGCATAGGCTAGCATTGGAGGATTGGTTTTCCCACTCTCCACAAAATCAAAGGAGACCATAAGCCCTGATATACGTTTAATAATAATAACTCATCTAACACATGTTATAATAAAGTGCTTATGCATATGGCTCTGCCTGGCTGCCCGATTTACTTCAAG
>NW_009603482.1:0-18663 GCF_000690535.1 Cariama cristata
TAGAAGACTGGATGTCTCCAGTGGTAAAGGGACAGAACCTAGTCTGCCAAATAAAGAGTTTAAATCTTTCAGATCATGCTTAGGGCCAGAGTACCTAATACCTCCAGTGTTCTCTTGGGGAAGTAGGAGTGATGGTTTTTGCTTTTTTTCTCTCCCTATTGTTTTCTCTATTTATTATTTTTCACTTGTGGAGGTGTGTGTGTTCTAGAAGTGGATCTTCCCCGTTTGACACACATGGAAAACTGGGAGCTCAACTGCAAGTAGGGGGTTAAGGTCCTTTCAAGCCACCTTTCATACAATGACATCTTCATCTGGGTTTATCCTATCTTTGAAATAGGAAAGCTGTGGAGTGCCTATCTTCAACTACTTAACAAGAGGTTGTCCTTTCACTGTACACTGCCAAAAAGAGGCAACGGACACCAGTTGCCACATGTGAAATTCTGGTTAGGTATTAGAGAGAAAGTAACTCGTTGCAATAGCAGACAGACACTGTAGGAAGTTAGCAAGAGAGACAGTGGAATCTCTATGCTTGAAGATATTCAAAACTTCACTGGATGTAACTGGATATGAGAGCAACTTGATACACAGTGGAAGTGCTCACTTCTCAAGTACCTTAACAGGGAAACCAATTGCGAATAAGATAATTTTCTATTGATGCCTGCTTGTACTTTAGTCAAAGTTAGCATGATTTTGACAAGTAGGTATCCTCAGGTGAATCTCTTATGTAATATGGCTTTTAATGTACTGGAGTTGAACAGTCTTACAATTTCTTGATATTTAGTTCCTGTTGCTTCTCTTGTGAAGTAACACATTTTCATGTCAATAAGCTTTTCTCTATATATAGCCTGCATTTTCTTTGTCATAATCTAATGCTGCTGTTTCTAGTTATGCATTGTGTACCACGTTAAGTAATCTATTCCCATTTGAAAGCTAATAGCCTAAAGATATGGTATGCCTGATGTATTATTCATTCTTAGTCATCACTTACCCAAGCAAGTTGGCTGTGTTTGTTTTATTTTTATTTTTTTAACCTCCTTTAATCCTCTCCAACAAAAGAGTTGGGTGGGTTTTTTTCAGTTTTTTTTTTTTTCCTACAAACTCACTCTAGCTTTTCCCTGTCTGTCTTATCATATCTTGGCCAAAACTAGTTGAAATGTTGTGCTGGTTTTGACTGGGATAGAGTTAATTTTCTTCAGAGTAGCTGGTGTGGGGCTATGGTTTGGATTTGTGCTGAAAACAGTGTTGATAATACAGGGATGTTTTAGTTACTGCTAAGCAGGGCTTAGACAGATTCAAGGCCTTTTCTGCTTCTCACCTCACCCCACCAGTGAGGAGGCTGGGGGTGCACAAGGAGTTGGGAGGAGACACAGCCGGGACAGCTTATCCCAGCTGACCTAAGGGATATTCCATACCATATGATGTCATGCTTCCAATATAAAACTGGGGGAAGAAGACAGAAGCTGGGGATGTTGGGACTTAATGGTGTTTGTCTTCCCAAGTAACCGTTATGTGTGATGGAGCCCTGCTTTCCTGGAGACAGCTGAACACCTGCCTGCCCATGGGAAGTGGGGAATGAATTCCTTGTTTTGCTTTGCTTGTGTGTGTGGCTTTTGCTTTACCTGTTAAACTGTCTTTCTCACTACCCACGAGTTTTCTCACTTTTACTCTTCTGATTCTATTCCCCCATCCCACCGGGGTGGAGTGAGACAGCAGCTGTGTGGTGCTTAGCTGCTGGCTGGGGTTAAACCATTACAAATGTCTTCTATAGTTACTTAAGAGAATACTCTTTGATTTGTGATAGGCAGCTTGAAATAATCATTTTGCTTTTCTGAAGGCATATTACATTGCAAACATGCTAAATTTGCTGTCTGCCATTTCCTTAGACTTTCATCTTGCAATATGACTGCTCTTACTGAATATAAACACTGAAAATTATTTCCCTCTAAGGCATATTAACTTACATTTTTCCATAACTCACATTGACATATTTTATACACTTATATATACTGAGGTATACAAACCAGATGTTTTTTTAACGCTCAAAATGTTTATCTTCTTTAAGAATACTTGAAGTTTGAGGTAAAACTGAGTTTTTATTTTGATTTTACCTACAGAAAAATGAAGATGTGATTAAATGATATGAAAGTTAGTGTAGTGTTTTGATTTAGTTTTTTTAGGGATTATCTGAAAATGTTTTTCCTAAAATTACAGACACGTTTTGTTCCTCAGATACTACAGATTTCCCTTCAAGATGCCATTGTTAGCCAGATAAGTCTGTTTTCATCAGTAAAATTTGTTTAATGATAACAAATGCCAAGGGTGATTAGTTTACTCTGTAACATTTTTTTCAGAATCTTTACATGTTGGCTTTGCAGCTCTCACTGGTAATCAAAACAAAAGATATAAAAAGCGGAAGTATATTTGGCTTAAAACCAATGAGATTCCTTTACACTGTATATGAAAACAGTAATGATTCTAAAAATGTCTTAACATATCCAGACCTTAACTCTGAAAGACAGTGGTTCTAGTTGACAAAATGCTGATATAGATGGTATTTTGTACTTTACAGTTTTACTTTCCCTTTTCCATGTGTTTCAGCAATTTGATTCTTATTGATGTTAGGAAGAATTAAATTAGTCTGGGTATTCAAAAACAATTTTGTGTTAGCAATCCACATAAACCAATCTGAAGCTACTGAAAGGATTATAACATATTAGATATGATAGGTTAAGTAAAAATTAATTATTAATTTTACATCTTTCTAAGCTATGTGTTTAAAGTTAGGCAGGCAGTTTGGTTCTATAAAGGCCTTTTTTCCAGAACTTTCTTTGTTAATTGTTCATTATTACATGACAATATGTACATACATACTAAATAAGAAAGAATTTGCATGATCTCCAGTCAATGAGCGCTATTATTTTAAGTTCATGGAAAGTCACAGATCTTTAGCTAACAAGGTGCAACTTTAAGAAGTATCAAAAGTTTCTAGTTGTTTGGAGAAATTATTCTAGAACTGGACCTCTGAAGGAGATGATGACTGTGAAAGGCTTCTTATGTTTATATAGGATAATCCAACAGCCAAATTATCAGATTTCTTCTGCCTGATAATAACAATTTTCTCGGAGCCTATCAGATTGTATTGAATGCCAAGCCTGATAACAGTAATTACTCATCATCTAAAAATCTTTGGAGAGTCGTGCTGCATAATAGTAGACTTTTTCCTGTCTTTCTCTCTAAACATATACATAGGTTTGTGCTTTTTAGAACTTGAGGAAGTTTTCAACATTCCAGAAAATTTGGTGTGTTAGTTTTGATATCGCGTATTCAGCATATGAGTAAAACTTTCTTTTTTCATAAAATCTTACTGCAAACACCCTTGTTACTTTCATTGAACTAAGTCAAAACCTTTGAAATGTAAAAGAGAAAAACTTGTGTGCTAGCAAAGAGAACTGCTCAGTTCTTACAAATCAGTTTGTACATGTGTATTCTGCTCCTCAGAGTTATTTAATTCTATTTCTGGATTAGAATAATTTACTCTTATACTAACTTAAAGAAAAAGGGGGGGGCAAAGAGTGGATTCCTTGGTATATCAACATGGAAAGAGTTGTAACTTTCACACCGGTGTGGTGTTACAAGTTTTAGTTAATTCTTATAAGTAGTGTTAACCTTTAAACTCATACATCATAACAATTTCATTTTTCATTGTGAAATACCTCGTGCAATAAGTCACATCAATGCAAACAGCTGTAAACTGCTTTCATGCCTATTCAGTGTCTCCAAAAAAGGAGGGGGTGAAAGGCAATGGAAAAAAAGAGACTCATACCTGCATTTTCTATAAAATATTACTATAGTGGGGAAGATAAATACGAGAGAGATTAGTCATTATACCTCCCATTAATTTCATTGAGTGTCATTTAGCAGGCAGAATCTTAAAACTATGTGTTGTTTCGGGTTTTTTAAAGTAATTCATGTTTCCATTGTAAAACCCATTGCAAATGATATTCTGACTGAAAAAAAAAAATAGAAAAGCTCAAGAGATATTAGGCAAATTCATAGAAGATAAATTCACCCGTGGCTATAAAATCATGATCTGAATGCATCTTCCATCTCAGGAACTGCTGCACAATCAGTGCACATAGAGGGAATATACTAGACATGAATCACTCCTTTATTCCTCATTATTTATCCTCTTTACCATCTATTATTGATTCAGGTGGACCCTAGGTCCAACTTGTTCTGGCAGTTGTGTTCCTAACAATATAAGTAGAAATTTATCTAGCTACATTGTTGTGATGAAATGGTATTAATCCATAAATTCAAGAAGAAATTAAGAATGGGAGACCTGAGATATTTGATATCATGAAACCTGTTGTTGAAAAAGTATGAGAGAAGGTGTCTAATAGTGGCTAGTGTGTCACACAATCTATGTGAGACTTTAAAGATATCTAGGGAACTAGACTTAATAAAGTCTGGTGTCCATATTGGCCAAATAGGTAGAATTAGTGGACATGTAGATGAGTATGAAAAAAGGGGACAGTCAGCAAAACTGACTCAAAAAAACCTTTATTTACATTCTGTGACCTGTCAGCAAGGAAGTGGACTTGAAAGATCCAGGTGAGGTAGTTTTGAGTGCTAAAATACATTCTACAAAATCCCTTGCCAAAGAAACTCTAGCTAATCTGTCACAAGATCAGACATGTCAAGTGGACAAAGGATTGGATAAAGAAGCAGCACAGGGTAAAAACTAATGACCAGTTTTAAAGCAGGAGAAAGGTCTCAGCAGAGTGCTATGATTATTTGTGTTAAAGGGTATGACTGAGAAAGAAAGAAAAAAATTGACAGTGAATCAGAGAAGGAAGAAACATTTCCTTTCGCTGTAAGAGCAGGGGTCCTTGGATAAAGTAATAGTAGATTCAGAATAAAATTAAATGCTGCTTCATGTAACGGGTAGTTAAACTGTAGAAATTTCTGTTCAACTGTGGTATTAGCCACTGTTGAGGAGAAGAGCACCAGTGGGCCTTTGACTCACTAGTAAGACTCCTTTTAGGTAGAATGGAGAATAACAGCATACACATGTAGGGAGGGGAAAAATACTGATGATCTGTTTTCCTCATTTTAAAAGGAGGAAGCATCCCTTAAAACTCCTTGCATTCAGAGGTTTACATCTGCCATTATAACCTTTCAAAGTCTATGCTATGGATCAGATTTATCTGTCTTTGGCACTGTGAGAATATCAGAATAGTTTATCTTTGGAAAATATCTTAATTACCTTTTATGGGCCACCCTTGCTTGATTCTTGATAACTTGCACTTTGTTTCCATTCTTGTGGACTCTAAATTATGTTATTTTAATTCAATGCTTTTTCTCTGTCTCTTTAGGTCCTCTGAGACTTGGATCTTCTAAAACTCTTCTTTTACAAAAGTTTAATTTCTTTTGCTGTGGATGCAAAGATTGTCTTTACATCATCACATAAAATTTCTAGTGCCCTCTTCATTAGGAGGGAAGACCAGATTCCTTTTTGGGATAGGTTTGTTTCTTTGTACAGATGCTTTCCAAGTGCATGTGGTCTCAAGTTTAGCAATAATGTACTAAGTCTTTCTGTTTTACCTAGTTCTAACTTAACTATGGGAAAACCCAAAGACGGACATCATATATAGTCATAAACAGGTTTTATGTTAAATTACACCACCTGTCTGGTTTCCGTACCATATCATACTGCAGCTTCTTTACATTAAGTTCATTGTGGTACGTTTATGTCAGCTTTCCTATTTATTTGCTATTTTTGTATGCTGTTTACCATAACAAATATAGAAGGAACAGCAGAATATACATTAAAAAATTGGCAGTCTTTGCTAACTAATGGGCAACTGCTTAGTGCCTAACCTCAAATAGAGGTTAATTTTCAGAATATGTATTCAATACAATGCTCAACTGTGTGGAGTACTATTCTAGGAAGGTTTCTTACTTAAGACTTAATTAAGACATGTTTCAGCTCCTTAGTGACCATATTTGCCTGTTATTTCCATTGTAGAATATATTCTTTCTGTATTGAATCACAAATCCATTTTTGACTAAGGAATCTGAGGCTATTCAAAGGAAAGCTGTTACGCTTGTTACAAATAAGTAGGCTAACTCAAACCAATGATTCAAATTCACCTGTGTTACAACTGTGTCTTTATTTCTTGAGGTTATACAGTAACCGAAGAAGTACAATTAAAATTTCTTTTCAAATAATTGATATGGCTCAAAATCCACATATTTTCATATGTTGCATTATTATACCCTGGGCCTTGGAAGAATCTGAGTTGTAAATGTCTTACTAGTTGTTTTTTTTAAAAGATTCTTTATTTCATTGGACCATTATTGAGCAGAAAAATTTATTGCTTGACATAGCTAATTATTCTAATTATGTTCACCTTTGCAACCTGTCAAATAATTGTTTAATGTCTCCTGATTCTAAATAATCATTTACATTAATTGCTTAAAAATATTTTAGTCTAATCTGGCTAGTTGCTTGCTACTATAATCACAACAAAATATTTGGGGTTTGGTTTGTTGTTTTTTTTTTTTTTAAACCTTACTCCATTCACTTGAAGAGGAGGGAGACATGTTTCTCTCCTAGCATAATATGGTCTATATATAAAGTAAAAGTATATCTAAAAGCCATTATGGTCTTTAAGTATAAAAAAAAAAAAAAATCACATACCTAAATGATTTAGATGAGCTCTTTCCCAGCTGTAAAACATTCAAGTGATTTAGGCAAGTCCCCATATCCTTTAGTGGTTGATGCTGTTTTACTGTGATGGAAGGAGAGGACAGCTATGTAATGCTACTGGAAGTGTACCTACTGTATCAGACCATCCTAAAACCAGTCTGGTTCTCCCTCTTCCAACCTCTTTTGCTGTGGGTGCAATGAGAAGACTTTGGCTACTACTTTTAAAATGTTTGGCTGTACTGTAAAATACGAACTCACTGGTTTCAGAAGAGCAGTATAAAGGCATGGAAAACATGAGGTTCAAGGAGAGTAAATTACACCTGGAAATTGGTAATATAGCAGATAAATTGCCAATAAGGTTTTAAACTTTGAGAAAATTGTGCACAAGAAAGTAATTTGTTCTCTGTTAGATCCTTTTACTTTAATGTCTTTACAGAACTGTCATAAACAGGCAGAATGTGAATCAAGAAGGTAGAACTGTTTGTATTTTGTTGATAAAATAAGCTCTTGGTATAAAAACAATGCAAGCTGTCAAGTGGCAAATGCTGCCATTTGTCTCCTTAGCACCTGGCTAATGATCCATGACAGAAATATCAGAGCTGAGTGATAACTGTACAGTAATATAATCTGGCATCATGGCACAGACTTTACACCAAGGGCTTCAGTGATGTGTTTTAGCCACTTTGCTGTTGAAGACTAACACTGAAAGGCTTTTCCTGTCCAAATAAATTAGTCTGGGTGACAGAAACAATTTTCAAAGCTCTAAATGTGTTACTTGGCCTATTATTTGAAAGATCTAACTGTGGAATATTCAACATCAATAACATTCTGAAAGATATCATTAGGATCGTGTCTGATTAAACCTGCCTATAAAGCAGAGGGCTGCATGATTGACAGACTGAGTCTTTCTCCACACTATTCTGTCAGGCAATAAGAGATGACCAGATAAGACTCATCATGATTTCAAGATCCCTCTGATACCATGTTTGCTACCCTTCCTGCTAAAGTTCTTGTCACCTCTTAGAAGCTAATAAGGATTGTATTTAAACAGTTAATTTTAGAAGAGCAGACCCTGCTGAGGGATAAAAGCTTCCTATCTTGATGAAGGGACTAACTTCTGTGAGGTTTTATCACTGCACAGGTATAGAGTTATGGTTCTAGATGTACTGTTCTTCAGATTCAATGTTTGTTTAATATTGGAGTATTAGGCAGTTCCAAGGGGTTTATCTGACAAGTATGATACAGGATGCAAAATCCATATATTGTACTACCTAAAACTTCAAGTTAAAATTCAGCTGAAGTTCCCACCCTCATACATAAAAACCGGCACATTTTAGCCCAGTAGTAGTGTCACTACATGGTTGTGAATTGATTCTGGTTCCCAGATGTTACTCTGTTTATGAATTCTGCATCTCTCTCTTGATAGCATCTGCTCAAACTTGCAGTCACTATAGAGAAGGAGTTTCTACTCTGACCAACTTGCCCTTGGAATACTTCCTCTACATGTTAAGAAAATTATTTTTTTTTTTTATAAATTCTATTGCTTTTTTTTCTCCGTGAAATAGTTAAATGATCTGTTTGTACCCTTAGCCAGATTGTTAGAAGTTGTAAATTCTCTGAAACCAGCAGAGTTGTATCTAGTTATATTAGTGAATAAAACAGAATTTGTATGCATCAAATTAAAGAGCAATAGATTTTTATCTTCCTCAACCTATTAACATCTGCCGTGATATAATAAGAAACATCTACTGGCCTTGTTTGTTTGTTAGCTTGTGGTTTTTTCCTGTATTTGTTTGGTTGAAATTATAGTAGTTGCCTCTTCAAAATCTTAAGCACCCTGTTCCACTAGCTCAGGTATTCATCAGACCTTGCCATGATCTGACATGGTTTACTAAACCAGCCAAACAAATTACAGAATTTTATTCTATGTTAATGATCTGATTCACCTCAGTTGAAAGGCATCATGGCCATTCAAATGTGAGATAGAATTGCATGGCTAGGAGCAGATAGGTTAAAAGAGCCAGGGAGAGTAAATCTTCACCATATATGTGTCAGGGACCCATCAGATCTGGTCAGTCTCCTATAACTTGTCCTATACAGAATGATCTGTCTGCATAGGTCACACAGAAGTGTGGCCAGGATCTAGTCATTTAGGTTACAGGGAAGAAAAGAGTGTCTATATGTAGTGGCCATTGGTTTTGCTTTGTAGACCTGCGTGGAAAAAAATCAAATAACCTGTTTAGTTAGGACAGTAAACTTTGAAGTGAAAAATCCTCTAGGCAGTTCTAAACTGTTCCTGGAGAGTAAGTATTATCTTTTTAACTAAGGCATTAAGCATTAATTATAGAAGGACAAATATACGCAGCTAAAAAGCCTGTGTATTATACAAAGCCTTTGCTAATTATTATGTTTTTATAAGGTAAGTCATAGGAGGATTGCAGTGATAAGAACATGATTAAAAGAATATCTAGGAAAGTGACATCTAAAATGGATTCTTCTAATGCTTAGAGATTATGTGATCTGATCATTTTTTGAAGGAGGAAAACAAAAATGGAGTGAATTGATACAGAATTGCTATAGTGTAGGACATCACTTCTTAGCCTTTAAAGAACTTAGGAATTAGTGGGAGAAAGTTCTCTTGACGTGAAACAACCCATTTTAATAGAATTTATGAAAGTTTTGGATTAGACTTACTGTGAATTCTCACTTCTGCCTTTGGCAGTTTATCTTTTGGATTCATTTTTTCGTTCGTGTAGGTATAAGGGGGATTTTTCCTTCTTCCTGTGGTCTTGTTTGCTTTTTTATTATTATTTAATATATACAGAAACACCAAGAGTTTCAAAAGATAAATCCTTTCTTCCTGCCTCATGGAAATTCTGTATTCAGGCAATACACAGTAGCACCTAAGATTTGGGTTTGGGGGAGAGGGTGGGGTTGGGGGTCGAAAGTGAGGTGTTGACAGACTCTGCAGTTTCCAAACTTTGATTCTGTGTTTGACTTTCTAAGCATAGACTAGGGGTTGCATGTACAGAACCCTTTTCTTATTCAAGGTTGAACTATAAAAAAAAAAGTTCCTGAAACAGAATTTGGTGTAACTCCTGGTACATAATTAAACTGCCAGTATCAAACTGAAAAGGACACTTATTAATTATAAAATAGTTGTTAAACTTCCTGCTTCCCTGTTTAGAAGTTAAATGTTTGCTGTTCTTAATCTTTGGTGTTAACCAGGAGAGCAATGTTGAGAAATTATGGCGTTCTGTTGGGATACCATCCTGGTATCTTTTACCCCCTGAATATTATATGACTTTGGAACAGCCTTTAAAGTGTTCTGTGTATGAACATTCCTGTTGATCAAATTACTTTTATAAAAAAAAAAGGGAGGGGGGGGGAACAAGCCCCACACCCAAACCAAAAAGGCCCTCAAGACCCACCCAGACTTACGTCTGCTTCTTTCTGGAACTTCAATACATGAACTGTATTTACCAGCAGATTGCAAAGCATGACTTTGTTATGATAATCCTGTGACAATCCAGCATCTCATCAGAGAGAGCACTTCAAAGTTGCATGTTCTTGAAGGCGGTACTTGCAAGGGGTATGTTTAAATATGCCAAACAGACAAGCTTGACCCTTTCAGCTACAATGATTACCTGTTCTCCTGAGATAACGCTGACAAGTGATTGAATAACAGAGGCCAGAACAGAGAATCAATTCTGTGCTAATGAGTATGCAAGGCTATCAGGGAAGCAAATAGCACACAATCAGTTAGGTTAAAGACAATATTAATCTACTCATGGTGAAAAAAGAAAGAGTGCTTCTGACCCTGTGAAATGCATTGTGAAAGTTAATTTTTTTACTTAAGTGTTCTTGTCTTGTATGTCTTAACCACTTTTGCTCTTGAAAGTTATGGAGTCTCAGAGTTATTTGTTAATAACTTTTCCGTCTTCTGCACATATCTTGATTGAGCTCCTGCAGTCCCGGTACATAATCTTTTGTTGCGTGTATGAGAGAGACTACTGTTAAGCTAACACCTTATGAACTAACTTGATTGAGAAACATTCCCTTCCATGAATGAGGATAGATGAAGCCCCTGTGAATAACTTAATTTGGACCACAGTTATTTTGGACATACACTCTAAAAAAAAAACTGTGTAAAGGAAACCTAGATCCTGTAGACTGATGTTCAGAAGTTGTGTGATAATTGAGGGGTTTTTTTCTTGCTTTCACTGTAAAATACCTCAGAGTACACTAATATTACATACTCTTATTTGTGACCCCATTTCTTGTACTTAGTATCTGTAGTAGCACTCTCAGAAGCTACTGTATTACTATATCATGATCACTCAGGGATGTAAGTAGAGTGTAGGACCCTCTGGGTAAACACAGCAGGCTGTAGATCAGACACATTGGGGGAGTAGAGAATGGGGCTTTCCACAAGGGATTGTGTTTCTTGATGTTTTCTGATGGTATTTGAGGGTTTCTGATAAAAGGTGGGAGATTAGAGAGAAAGAGGGATTTGGTGCACTTCTTGTTTCATTTGTTGTGCCAATCCCTACCCCAAATTTGGCCTGCTTATTTTTCTTTGGCAGTGACTAGTTTCCTAAAATAATTATAGCACCTGTCTTGGAACTGTTGGCAGTGTACTCTCTCACACAATGGCTCTCAACTCACCTAGCTGAGTGACTCATGGTTTCCTTGTAAGGTGAGAAATAACTCTGTTCTCAATAATCATTATTTAGATCTTCTTTTATCTGTGATAAACACTTATCACCTTGACTAAAGAGGGCAATGACTTGATTTAAGATCTAGAAACATAGGTCTTCAGCTAAAGTCTCTCCTGGATGCAGACTGTCCAATGCGTGTAGTCTGATGCTATGCACCTATCTAACCCAAAAGTGCAGGCTGTGAATCCCAAGTGACTAACCATTATTATTATCTTACATTTGGAAGACAAATGATGTCAGTTTATGAATCTTGTTAGCTATTAAATATACATTCATACTCACAAAAGCTGCAGTTATCACTGGCTGCTTCCCTGGCTCATAGCCTCAACCATGACTTTAGGACAGCAAGGTCTTGTAAGAGCTCCTAATCAGTTGTGCAGAGGAAGATGTGATTGCCTTAGGTCAGGGATAATGTTTCAGATAGTGCAAAGATGGCTTGACCATACTTCAGGTTTCTCTGTAAGTTCTTTGTTCCTCTGCTATCAATCCAACTATTTTCAACTGTCTGTGTTAAGTAAAATTATGCAGTTAAAAGATGTTTAATGGTTTTAATTTCTTGGTTTCATTTCTTTTCCTAAAACTTCATATATACGCAACGATAGGGAAAACAAATTGTGGATTTGTTAAGATTGTTAGAGAAGTCTGTGAAGTAATACTCACCAGGTCTGAGGTAATTTAATTTAGTTTACTTGGAACTCTTTAGCTCAGTCTTCCAGTAACAGACGGGAGATCTTGCTGCAAAGTAGTGATAGAGTGGCAAAATTCAGTTGGATGTGGTCAGTAATCTCTTCTGGTATGTAAGAAGAATGGAAGAGGGTCTCTGCCTATGTCTTACAGAGTCAGCAATATTTATCTAATATGCTATTTAAAAAAAAAATTCTATAGAGATAGACCAACAATGAGGATAGAAATCTTGTATAAGTAAAGAACATAAAGGTCACAAAGTGAAGTCTTAGATGCTCTTCCTTTGTGATTTGTGGTCAGTTAGTATAGAATACATTCTTCTCTTTCCTGCTCCCTTTTCCCTGTCTTTGCTTAGGTCAGTCAACAGTTGAGACACAATTCTCACAGTTTTCAGGCAAGTATCACCTACGTCTCTCTAACATTATGTTCTTGATCATAAATGTTCCCCTAGAGGCTTACTTAATCCTTTACAGCTGAGTGAACCAAGACTCTAGACCCAATTTAATAAATTCAGTGTTACAACTCTTCTCTACTGAGTCAGAAATCTTTACTCTGCTGTTGCAGCTGTTTTCTAAATATAACTGGTTTAGATTCAGCATCTGAATACATCCACCTAAAAAATCTGTTTTTATTTATTAATTATCAATATTTACTATTTAGTAGGTCTGTATATAAATAGATTGATTTCATTATTTTGAGGGAGAAAAGAGAATTGGGAAAATGGAGTAGGTGGAAAACGGGGGTGGGGGGGGACACAAAACTAATGAAGAAAAAAAAGCTCTAGAAATAACACTTTTAAACTGTTACACCATAACTGTTGGCTACTACTACACCTTCAGCCATTTTTCCTTTAAAGGAATGCGAGGTACTTGTTTGTAGGGATGTAGCAGTCTCCCAGTGCAGTCTCTAGTGTTGATTGTTATACTGTGTGAATTGATTGCTAGACAGCTTGTGATCATTAGACCAGGCTAGGAGGTTTAGAGCTTGATATGCCTCTTTATGAGTATATGTGTAGGATCTAAGGTCATCTACTGCAACACAGGAGTTCTTAGCAGAATTTACTGGGTCAGATTTCACCACTTTGGCTAAAACAGAAGGAAATTAAGCTACTTCACATTTTAGAAATGTATGTTTTTAATTAGAATTTATTGATTTGGATTGATTTATTATTATTTCTCATAATATATTAAAGACTAGGAAGGATTAATGGGGAAACTGTCATTATGCTATCTATGGGAGTCTTGTGCTCAACACACCTTCACACTAATGAAATAATATCATGGTGAGTTACAAGAAGAAGAGTTGAAATTCAGATAGTCCATGGAGTTGATTTAACAGTTTGAAAATTGCCTTCCTCTAGCAAAAGTGTTGAAATCCAAATAACACAAACCTCATCAAGAAAATGGTTTTCTGTTAGCTGTTAAATAGTCTAGCTCAGATACTCCCCTAGCTTTCTCTCTCATACACATAACTGTTTTGGGTTCCATCTCACAATTGCACTTATACTAGCACCAAAATCTAGATTCCGTGATTAATGCATCTTGAGCTGAGCTGTAGAAGGGGTTTCTAACTGAGAAGCTGAGTACCTCTATGTACTCACCAAACGATTGCAAACTTTATGCTGTTCTTCTGGTCACAGGCAAAGCTGATGTGTAGATGTCAGGTATACTTTCATTAATGTTATCAATCACCTTTTTGGTCACAGAAACAAAATATTACTGAATTTATCCATAAATGAAGAAAAGCATATATCACTCTAAGATTATTTTTTTTCAAAATGTTTCAGTGCAGAAATAACATGTGCAGTCACTATATGTCCAAGCATCCCAAGTTGCATTTCTCACATTGCAGAGCTTTTTTCAAACTTAGAAATTTAAAAATCTTATAGTTCAATTACTGCTGAAAGATAAGGTTTTTATAACTAGACTGTTTGTTAACAGTTTTTTCTTTATTATAAGTAATTTTAAACAAAAATAGCATTTTCCAAATTGTTTCAAAACTTTCATATTAAATGTTGTTTAACCCTATTTTTTCCCTTTTTTTTTTTTGCTTACACTGTAAAGTTATGCTTTTAGCTACCTGGCTATAATCCAGACATTTACATTTTTTACTCTTTCACTTTGTCTCTCCACTTAATCCAACGAGTAGAAAAATCCATTGTTCCTCAATTCAAGTATTATCAACCCAGGAGACAACCTAAACCAGAGAACTTCAAATGCATAGCTTTAGCCTGTGAAAGAATTATACTCCTTGGCTGTCTTTTCCAAACCTCTCTAGTACGTTTCCCGTGTTAGGTGACAAAAGGGATGCTGTGTCTCTGCCTTAACTATTATGCTCACAGTTAAGAAGTTAATGAAGGTGTATTTTGGGTACTAATGTGTCATAAAATTGGGTTTGGGTTTTTGTGTGTGTGTTTCAAGACCGTGTTTAGACAGGAGATTAAAAGTTGCAAAAAGTGTTGGAATACAAATTAATAACAGAGCTGGCTGAAGTGTGGAACTTTTAGGTAGTCAGAAAACTTTTATCACAAACTGATTCAATTCTAAGCTGAAACGTATCCTGAAAAAGAGCCTTTCATTAAACTTTTTTTTTAGTAAAGGACCCATGGTACTCTTCAAGTAAAATATGCTGCCTGACAGGTGGTGGCTAGAGGCGATGTGCCTTCAGCCAGTTTCATTAGGGCGTATACTAAGTAGCAATGTTGAGACTAACGAGCTTTTCATATATATTCGTTGTACGTAGTCAAAGCCATTCATCTTGCACCTATGTTTTTCAACTGTTGCTTTGTTCAGTGGAAATATTAGCTGAATTAAAGATACTCCTGTGGTGCGTTTTAGATTAATTGCCCTTTTCAGAAATTTTGCAACTCTTTCGAAGTGAATTGTCTCTCTGTTGCATGCAGAATGTTATATTTTTGTTGGAGTAGAGCTGTAAGAAACATATCATGCAGAAAATGGACAAGATAATTATTCATCTCTATTTGGCAGCATTTAATCCCTAGATGAAACACTGAGGTTTTATTTTTCATCTAACATCTTAAAATGCAATTAGATTCACAGTAAAACAACAAAAATTTAAAATGGAAGACAGGAGCTACAACGTAAGGTTTCTAGAATTGGACATCTTCCATTCTAGACAGAAATATCAAGGAGATATGGAACTGCCTACAGATATTGGGGGGGAGGGGGGATGTTGGTTTGTTTTTTTAAGGAAATATTAGCTCTTTGAAGGTTTTACTTTTGAAAAGTAGGTAAAATTGTTGCTCTTTGTCAGTGAGAGCAGGACAAAAGTATCTGACTTAGGTCTGCGAAGAAAATATAATTTACAGGGAATCTTACATCTTGTTTTACTCCTGTTAGGAAAAGACTGCAGAACCATCACCATCTGAGATTCTAAACATGGACTAGACAACCAAGTATTACTGTAGACTTCTCTTTCTAGAGGAAAAAAAATAATCTCTGCTATTTAGTTCATGCAAGATCTGGGGAAAGAAAATGCCTCTTATGTCATAAAGGTTTTGCAATCACAGGCAAAGTTTTTATTCCCTTGTTTCTCTACCAAAGCTCAAACAGGCACTGAAATGCTAAACAAGCCCAAGTTTTTGTGAATAGATTTGTGTGTAATGCATTCCAGCAGGTCTTGTTGCAAGTAAGGTGGAATGTTTTCTCTGACAGAATAAGATGATTCATATCTCTCTTGCTTTACTATACCTATTTTTCATCATTGGTACCCACATGATACTACCTTCCCTGAAATTCTCACCTTCAAAAACAGTCAACCAACAATTTCTTGGACTCATGGAGGAATCTGAGTTCACATCTGCTCTAAGAATTGTCACAGTCACTGATACTGCAAGCCCACAATATTTTTGTATCACTAGATAGCTTTAAAAAAGGAGAGGAGGGCAGTGATGTAGTAAAGTGAACAATCAGGATGCTTATTTTCCTTATGAATAAATATAGGAAGCTATCTGAGTGATCACCTGGCTGAAATGAAAAGGACAATTACATTACAGAAAATTCCTGAAATAGTGAATTTGAGTATTTATGTCAAAAAAAAAAAATATATCTTTGTCCTACACTTGGACACCAGGCTTAAAAATAAACAAAAACAATAAAAAAAAAACCCAACACTTTAGACTCGGGTTCCTACGGAGGGAAGGAGAAGGGGGGAAGTGCTAGTCATGTTCATTCATCGCACATCAGTTTTCTAAACTAATCTTTGAAACATTTGCTTTTATTCTTTCTGACTTGAGCTAATGGGATGAAAATAACTTCAGAATATACCATTTCTTTTCCAATTTCACATAGTCACAAATCCTATATTAGATAACTGTGACCTTCAACACTCCAGTGAATATTCTTTGCTCTTTTAATTTTGCCTTACAGCAGTCACTTAGTTTGGTGTTACTTGCCACTGCTCAGAGCGTTACGATTAGCTTTTAGCTGGTTACCAAGGAATGTATGGAATGGGAGTGTTCATTTGAATTAAAACACTGACCATTTTCTGCCTGTCTGGAAAAGGAGTTTTGGATGGATGTTACTTGTCACCCAGATACAATTCTTATCTGGAAAAGTAGTTTGAAAAGAGAGATACAAATGGAACTAAAAAAAAAAAAAAGGTAGTATTTCAGTGTGTGGGATTGTCTCAGTTAAGTGACTGCATATCCCAGCCTCTTAGTACTCTGGTCTGGGAAACAATTTCTTCTCAGGCTGCTGTTTCCAGGTGGAACCTGAGACTAATGTCTCCCAAAACAAACCTTATTCTTTTTATTCAAAAGTAATATTCCAGGCAGTAACCTAATGAGACTGAACACTGATTCATTCAGCACTTGCTCTGACACAAGCAGTGATGGCAATGAAGCCTGAGGCTATGCAAGTGTACTGGAACCAGTATTTTTGTCAGTTTGAAATTCAACAGCAGGGAGTAATTTTTGTGGTCTTTCAAAAGCAGAATGCAGAAGAAATAAAAGTCAAAAGGGGTGAACTTCTGGCACATCCCCATGAATTCTTCTAAGCAAAGAACAAAGAAAAGCTTTTCACTAGGCTGTAAGGATTATCTTGGGGGAGAGGGACTGTTTCTTCAAGGTGTTTATTAGAACATGGGGTTTTTTCATTATTCCAGCAGTTCTGTGTCTTTTGTGGAAATGATAGTGCTTTATTAATGTCTCTATCTTGTGCCCACACACACACAAAAAAAAATTAATTCTAGAGTCCTGTCCCATCAGCCCTTTCTCTCAGAATATTGTCTTAGAGGTTATACCAAATGTGAAGCAATCCTCAAGTGTCTCTTGTTTCTATATTCCGGAATGACAAGTGAAATCCAATGAGAGGTGTATTCTGGTTACAAGTATATCATAAACACTGAAGCCTCATTTTCCAGCAGTATTTTGAGGAATATCTAGAGGGGTATAGCTTTCAGGAATTAGACTGAGTGAACTGCTTTCGTAAAACTTGGTCTATATCTCCTAGGTAATGGTCATTCGAGTCACCCACAGAGGTATCTGATATGTGTTGCAGGCAATAACATGAAGTGTAAACAGACCTGTTTGGCCAGTTATAAAATGCAAATGCCTTAGGTCATTTTTTAAATAAGTAAATAGAAATTGTGGACTGAGGAGTTTAAAGATTTTTGCATTGATGTTGTTTGACTATTGTACCTGTTGATTTAAAAAAATTCACCTTTCTTTGCTACACTGGAGGGAAAACTAGGAAATCTGGAAGATATGTGCAAAATAATTTCAAAGAAAATCTGCAAATGCTTCAAGTCGTTCATGAACTAGATTTTAGTAGTATGAGATGCTGGATGAATAGTAGGATTGTTTTAGACCCAAATCTTGAGGCAACGACTGTGTCCATGCTGTGTTTAGATTGCTGCATTTCAATAATCACAGTCACAATTACACAGAATGAGTAGCAGAGTATCCCACTGTCTAGAGAGTAGAGCCAAGTGTTGGGAGCATATTAAAGGGATTGCTCAGAAATGTACGGGAGGTGAACAAATGAGTACTAGCACTAGACATGCAGCAAACGATTGCAGAAAAAGGGAGATGGCAGAAATAGTTTTGAAGATGGAAGAATAAAAGGAATGTTGTACTGGGAATGTTACAGTGAATAATTTTACATGCTGTTGGACAACTGGAGATCAATAGAGGTCCAGGACCTACCTGCTAGCTGGTTCCTGCTGTTCTTTGCAGGGTGAGGTCTATCTTGCCTATGAAACCTAGATTCTGATAATGGAGGAGGAGCATGTAAGAATTGTATTCAAAATCATACAGTTGGGGAAAAATGCATTGTATTTTTTATATTTAAAAAAAAGACACAACTACAGGTAGAAATATCTGGAAGATATTTTTGGTGGGTTGACCTTGGCTGGGTGGCAGGTGCCCATCAAGCTGTTCTGTCACTCCCTCTCCTCAGCTGGACAGAAGGGAAAAAAAATATAATGAAAGCCTCATGGGTTGAGATAAGGACAGGGAGAGATCACTCGCCCATTAACATCATGGCCAAAAGAGACTTGACCTGGGGAAATTAGTTTAATTTA
>NW_009603483.1:0-7031 GCF_000690535.1 Cariama cristata
GATTCTATGATTCTATGATTCTATATAATAGCTAACTATGTCTAATGTGGATGTGGGTTTATGGTTTTTTTTTTCAGTTTGGGTAATATTTTTTGCCTTCACAGTTAATAAAACTCCTAAGGATAGGAAAAAGTGACATTTAATTTTCTTGGCTTTGACTACCTCATTATTGTGTCTACATATGCATGCACTCATCTACAACTGTTCGCACTCACCCTTCCATCCATGCATGTACACACAAAGCTAATCACAGTGTTTTTAAAATAATATAATTCATTACTGTCTAACCACAAAGACAACCCTGCCTGCTTATTTGATTCACCATGAATAAAATACATGGAATACCCCACTAGTGAATCTTTTTTGTTAAAACGAACATTATTTAAAACCACAGTATTTAAGCTTCTGGTACTTGAGCTCTGTTGTCTTCGTTGTGACAGTGTTAACAGAATTTGAGTTCACAGAGTTCATGATAAGTCAAGATCATGAAGCACCGCAGCTTAAATGTGCTAATCTGGTCTGGAATGTTACCTTATCCCATCTGAAAAGTCTGTATTTACATTGAAGACATAACATAGAGAACTTCTGATTTCATACTCACTGAAGATACTTTAAGTACTCATCATGCTAAGGATCTCATCATCAGTGCATTCAGATATCAATAAATGTACATTTCTGTATATCACCTACACACTGAAGATTTTCACCTCGGACCTTCTCCACTCAGGAAATCAAAGGAAACAAACAATCAGCTTTTTTTTTTTTTTTTTTTTTTTTTTAATTTTATTTCCTTCCTGCATGGCTAGCTCTTTTGCTTTAAAACTGGGAATCAGATTATATGAGCTAAAGCCAAAACCCACAGTTGGAGGGTTTTTAAGACTTGGAACAAGTTAAGATGCATGTTTTCTTATTAATGAAAGATGTAAAGTATGGCAGACAAAGGAAGGATAAGATAAAGAGAAACTTCTGTAATTATAACATAAGTGTGTAGTTGCAAATTGAGTGCCCTTTGCAGAGACTGTGCGATAGTGGCCTTTCCCACAAAACACGAAAAGATAACACTTTAACAATGTTTAGAGAAGCTGAAATGCTTTGCACTAAACTGAACAAACTCATCCTTTGGTGCACATTCCTTAATGGAACAAGCCTCTATTTACTTTCTCCAATAACCTGTTTTCAATAATGAAGTTAGGGAATAATCTTTAACAGCTTTCATTGCTAGTATCAACAGAGGTATGGCTATAACACAAGGACACACACAAGCACATTTCCACAATCACACTGTGTTAAAAGTTGATTGCAAATGTATTGCAAACTCAAGGAATCAAAAATAAGAAAATGCAGTTTTAATTCCACCTGCTTAGACACATCCATTCTGCATGGTTTTGGATTTTGTGATCCCATATTGCCTCAGTCACTGCTGAGGATGAATGATGTACTGTTATGAGCAATTATTTTTTTCTTTATATTTAAATTCTTACTGCTATAACTGTATTACTACATCATTCCAGATGGGGGTCTCACCACAGCAGAGCAGAGTGGAGAATCAACTCCCTGGAGCTGCTGGCCGTGCTTCTTTTGATGCAGCCCAGGATAGGGTTGGCTTTCTAGGCTGCGAATGCACATTGTCATCTCATGTCCAGCTTTTCATCCACCAGTACCCGCCAAGTCCTTCTCATCAGGATTGCTCCCAATCCGTTCCTCACCTGTATCCATGTTTGAACTTGCCCCAACTCAGGTGCAGGACCTTGCCCTTGGCCTTGTTGAACCTCATACGATTCTCATGGGCCCACCTCTCAAGCCTGTCAAGGTCCCTCTGGATGGCATCCCTTCCCTCTAGAGTATCAACCACACCGTACAGCTTGGTGTCATCTGCAAACTTGCTGAGAGTGCACTCAATCCCACTGTCCATGTCCCCAACAAAGACGTTAAATAATACTAGTCCCAATACAGACGCCGAGGGACACCACTTGTCACTGGCCTCCACCCACCCACCAGTTCCCTCAGATGCATCTCCCCAGGTTCTGTGGACTTGAGCACCTTCAGGTTCCTTAGACGGTCTCAAACCTTATCTTCTTCTACAATGGGTGGTTCTTCACTCTCCCATTCCCTACCTTTGCATTCTGTATTTCACTTTTTTTGTAGTCCTATGGAGTATGGAAAAGGAACTATTAGAATCACAGAATGGGTTTAGATTTTTAGGTATGGGAATGACATGGAAATAGTTATACTGGTATGATGTATGTTGGATCAGTACAGTTTAATTCCCCTTTGCAAGGAATTTCAGCCCCCTGAGATATTAATTACATTTCAAGTCTTCCTGGCATAATTTGCTATAAGAAATCTTTTTTTTTTTTTCCACACAGTAATCCTTCTTGTGAATTAAAAGTAGCATTTAGAAACAAGATTACACCACATAAAATGAACAGTGCTATGTTTCGTATTTTATTAATGTTTAACAATTAATATTTAATATTAATATTTAATATTTCACTACCTATAGATTTTAATTAAGTCAATAACATGCATATAAGAAAGCAGAAAGCAACCCATTTTAGGTGGCTAAAAAAGCCCACTTTATAAATTAAAAGTAAATAGCTTTGATCCATACAATGAATTTTAAAACGAACCTTTCTAAAAAGGTGTGTGTGGCATATATATGTTTATCTCAGTCTGACAGTAATAAGAAATCAGATGGTTTAAAAAGGAAAGGGAAAAAAGAAGCAAACCCTTTTTTCGCTGTGTTATTTAAGTTAATGTGAACTTCTAACAGCTTACTTTCTCTGACAGATCTGATTAGCTCAGAGGAAGACACTAAAAGGGATATGAAAATGGAGGAGGGGGAGGAATCCACCCCCACACCCTTGGGGAGAGAGAAGAGAGTGTCTATCAAAAGAGCTCCCTTGCTGTCTGGGCAGTGTATGAGTAAATACAACAGCAGTCACAAAACTTGTAGGAAAGAAAACAAAAAAATGTTTGAAAACCTGGCACTTGTCAGTGTGAGATCCATCCATTCCACCAGAGATGTGGGCTACAGGGGCTAGGAAGTGAGAAGCTCAGAACCTCACACTATGCTAGGAGAAATCATGTCTATAGGAAGAAGACAAATAGATTCAAAGCAGTCATTGTGATCCTTCACTTCCTGGGAGTCGACTTATTTCTAACCAAAAGAAAAAAAAAAAAAAAAGCAAAAAAGCAAGCTACAGGGAAGATTTTGATCCAGTTATGCAACTGTATTATAGTGCTAGCTCTTTAAAATCTATCATATAATTATTTTTGTAAGTTATTTTTATTACAACATCATAGTCTTTATCCATTATGAAGCCCAGTAATTGTCACTATTTGATATTCTGTTCTTAAAACAGGTATTCATTTTAAATTTTCTAGAAAATCTTAGTAAGGAATGCACTGTTTTCTGAAGTAAGACTTAGTATTTTGGAAAAATCCCATACATAATAAACAAAAGGAAATGCAGCTGAATATTTAAGGTATATAATACCAGTCATTCTTCAGTCATTTTTTGAGCAGAATACTTAGACAGAATCCACGAATGTAGTTTCTTTACAAAAGGGTTTCCTACCGTCTTTAAAAATCAGTGAATTTCTGACAAGATTTTAATATGAGACTTCACTAATTTGCTGAGAAGGGTAAGCCTTATACTGTAAAGATAAAATCTCTGACAGCAATAATCCTTCATTCATAAAATCTAATGGCTGAAGTCAGAGCTTTAGCATGGTTAAGGTCTCAAACAATATTTCTAAGAGCTGGAATTTCCTGGCTTTAACTAAAGAAACTTCTTATTCATGACAAAGGAATTGTGTCCACTTGTGAACCTGGCCCCAGGTATGGAAAGAAGGTGGCCTTTTCAGTTTAGATTTATTGTATTAATTCTCCCTGTAAAGTGCTGATATGTTAACATCAATGTAGCTGTCTAACTTGCCATTTTACTCAGTTGCATAGTAAATGACAAGTATTTTTCAGCTTTTTGAATAAGCTCTCCAGCATCCAGATATTTTGTCTAAAGAAATGTATGTAATGATTACACAAATGTAAAACACTAGTGCATCTTCTGACATTCATTGTTCAGTGTACAATTACCTGATTTACCTTTAAGAGTTTATTTTGGCAATTATGCATATTGCATAACAGTAAAATAACATTGTGAATTTCAACTGATTGTACATTGAGAACAAATTTATAAATAGTTTTTCTGATTTTTTAAGTTTCACTTTTTGGATAATTTTCTACCTAAATTGTCTGAAGTTAAATATCTAATATAAGGAAATTGTTTTATTTTTAGCAGTTTCCCTTGCCATAGTGAACAACCTGGTACAATTCTTTGCAAAGTTTAGGAAAAATGACTTTATGTTCTGTCTCTCCAAACCATATCAATAGATTATCAGAACAATAAATTACTGACTTTGGTTCTGTTCTTAAAGGGATATTGTCTCCAAACTTAAAAATGAAATAAGGCAAAAGAAAACGAAAAAAGTAATGGAAGCGTAATCAGTACTAATTGCACCTTTGTTGTCGGTCTCAACTGACACCAGCAAGATTCTCTGCCTAAAATGGCTAAGAACAACCTAAAATGAAGTCCTAATCCAACAAAGGACCTTTGCCAATACGTCAGTAAATGCATTTTCTGAGAATAACTATGACCATTCAGCAAATAAGATCACACAGACATGTGAACATTGGTGTATGTGCATATATGTGTACATGCACAAAGCCCTGAAAAAAACCAATCCATCCTTCTATACATAGCTAAACTTGCAAAAGCCCTGATTTTGATATGGATATGCCAACAACACTGTCCTTGTTTTGATATATCCTGCTGCTGTCAGAGAGCTCAAGTCTGCTGAAAATGTGTACCCCTGTAGTGGATGGCTACAAAGACAAAAGGTTTTTAAAGTAGGCAAGACTATAATGAAGATACAGTGGTTCTATAACTATAATGAAGAGCAGTGGTTCCATCATTGTGTGAATTAAAATATTTTAATATTCCTTCCAATACCCTTCCACTTCACCTATCCAGCATCTCTTGTACCACTTCTGCTTAAAATATAGTACTCTAAGGATGAAAGAGTTAAGAGACATTTGATTTTACTTTTCAAACACCTTCGTGATAATGCCTGTGCTATGACACACATGGTTACACCCACATTATCACATAGCATAAGTATGTTACAGGAATTTTTTAAAAAATTATTTCTCAATCTCATATTGAATAGGCATTTAGACAATAGAATTGTAGAGTTTTGTGTGAATGTCTTCTACCCACCTACATAAAAATTTGAATTAAAATGGGCAGAAATCCAGACAGGCTATTTACAAAATATCAAGCTCATGAGATATATGCAGATCAAACCCTTCTCTGAAACTAGACATCTGACAGAGACAACAGGAAGTGATAAAAAAATTCTAATAAGCTTCCAAAACACAACCCTGCAGTTATCAAAAGTGACATTACCTGTACAGTAGTAATTAATGTACTTAATTTATTCAAAGCAGTTCAAGATTTGCAAATACGACTAATGTCTGACTACAACTGGAACCCCAGAGGCAAAATGAAATCATCAGAGGCTAAGAAAAAATAATAGCTGTACATGAAAATGCTACAAGCCTCCTAGATACCATGCATGACATGTTCTAGTAGGAGATTAGAGTTCAATATTCTCACTGTTTTCTCCAGACAGTAGTAATTTGTTTCTAATTAGTAGAAAATGTACTGCAACTGACTTAACAGAATAAAGTGGTCACAGGAATATTGTCTCCACTTGTGATCTTGCCACAGAAATCTGTTCTCCTTTGTGCTGCCTTGTTCTGAAAAATTATACCTGGTCAGTTGTTTGCTTACCACATACTCAGTCTTTTTTTTATTTTATTTTTTTATTAGGTTATCATTTGTGAGAACAGACGTTAATTTAGACATCCCCTCAACCACATTAGATGCCACTACAGAACAGAGGATTTGTAGCTGCTCTGGTGGAAATAATAATGGAGTAATTGAAACCGATTATAGTACTGCACTTAAGCTACCTGCAACAGTCTGCAAGGATCTTGCATGGGAGTTCTATACTGAGCATAGATTAATGAACTTCTGTTTTCAGTGTGTTGTTGTTGGTGTTTTTTTTTTTCCCAGGCAGTTGGTAATGTCCTAATATTTAATAGGGAAGTGTTTTTTGCACTCTTCCAGGAGTGGGCAATTGTTTCCTTATGAGTCTAATCTTTCTGATGCCTTTGCAGTAGCATGGGAGTCACCCTCAGCACTGTAGGAAAAGAAGCTGCAGAAGGTGGGAAGAGCACAGTTTCTAAAGGGCAATAGTGGACCTTTGCATTCAGGTGACACCATTGCTTGTCTTTCCAAATAAAAGTTGGGAAATTCTTCTCATTCTTTCTCTCCTCCTCTTGCTAAACTGTAGTTAAAAGATCAGGAAGTTGAAGAAAAGTTAACTTCTCCAAACAGAAACCAATTCAAGAAACAAAAATTAACATTTTAACAGTATAAAGCAACTTTATACTCAGAAGATCCCCCTACGGGTGCAGCTCCCCAGGCCTTCAGCTGCACAAAACAACTCTTCAGTAAGGCAAAGATGCACCTGACTTGAGTGGTGCATGCAAAAACTCACTTCTAAGCCAAGAATCTCGTCTGACTGGGCAGGAGATTTATTACCACTTCTCCAACAAACTTTGTGAAATCAACTAGGTAACATAAGGGTCAAATGTCAGATACTGGAAAATGAAGGGTTGCATATAGAATAATTAGAAAGCTGAGAGATATGAGTTTTTAAGGAAAGAAGCAAAAATTAAACAACTTGCCAATTCATGCTAAATGGCAGGTAACATTATTTTTCATTATTTGGCAAAGTAGTACAGTCATAAGACAGTGGTCTGAAAATGAGATATCCTAAGCTTTACCTTTGCCATTGACCAACTGTGGGTCATGTTATAGGCAAGTCATTTCACTCTCTGTAGCTCAAATTCTTCAGATTTGAATTAGGATTAAAATATTATATCTTTTTTATTATTAT
>NW_009603484.1:0-37052 GCF_000690535.1 Cariama cristata
GCTCTGCAGCACGAGGTGGCAGCAGCCGCTCACGTTTGGGGAGAGCTGGGTGCTCACGCAGTGCGGGTCACACCGGTGTCGTTTGTTTTTTAAAGGTGTTCTCCGCCTCATTTTCCAGCCATTTTGTGAAAATCAATGTTCAGATAAAGAGGGAGGAAAAAGGCCTTTTTTACTCAGTCTTTGTATTTAACTGTTTTGTTCGCTGGGAATAGAGCTGGGGTCATATTCCAAGCTCAGTTAGAGCTCTGCTCAGGTCCATAATGTCACTTAAACGTGACATAGTTAGATATCAAATTAAAATCCCATTCAGGAAAGCTGTTCAGCTTCAAAACGCAGCTACGAGGGGGACTTGCCGCTTGCCAAATACCACACATGAGGTAAATGTGTCTAAAACGCAAGGATGTGTTTCTGATGTGAGAGCACAGAAAGCACCGCTGCTCCCGGGGAAGGCAGCGAGGCGAGCTGCACTGCAGAAGCTGATTCTACCCCAGTGTCATCTTTCTTGTGCCCGCTCGGGAGGTACTGCTTGTTTCATCTTCTGATTTAAATTCTGCTTTTCTAATACTTCTGATTTAATTGCCGTGTCAGAAAAGACCTGCATCCACTGACTTCAGTGGAATTCAGTCCATGTTTTTATACCACTGTCCAATTGCAATATTGCATTTCATTGAGGAACACTTTTCTAATTGGAAGGGCATGTGAAAATATATTCTATTATACAGCTATTTCCAGCACAAAGAACTCAACTGTCTTGTAGAGTTTGAATAAATCTTTAGATCAAGTTCACCTCCGGAATGACCCATAGATCAGTGCTGAGCTCTGCTGTGGTATTCAATTATTTATTCATGATGTTTTCCCCATTCTCATGACAAAAGAAAGATTTAAAGACCCATTATGGTGTTTATGGAAGTGTTAACCAATTAAAAGCTCAAGGTTGCATGCTATTTCTTCTGAACAACAACAACAACAAAAAAATTAGGAGAATGATTGATACAGTTAATATATTTATTGGCATTAGTACATTCTCTTTTATTGCTGGGATCCAGGTGACATCATTCATCATAAAGACAGCATAATTGTCTTTGAATGTTATAAAAGGTGAAATTCATTCTCCTGGAAATTAAAGAGAACACTGCAAAGCTTCAGTAAAAAATGGGGACTGAATGATAGAGATGATAAAATGTACTGGCTTTAAATTTCTGTCCATAAACCTGGAATAAAGCTACTGAGGATTAGTCTGAGATGAAGATTGTAATGCAATAACCTGAAATTAGTTTAGGCGTTCCTCTAATCTCGTTTTTCATGGTGTAGGACTATTCATCATAGAATCTGTTTTCCTTCATTGGCACTATTTCAGCTGTCTATTCACTGAATGAAAACGGTAGAGAAGGAGAGAAGACACCAAATGAAATAGATGTTATTTGTTCTGGCAAAATTAGCTCACTGCCAGAAAAGCAAAGCAGATGGAGCAACATATTCTACCTGGTCTTTGCTCCCCACACTCAGAACCACTCTGATCCCTCACTCTCCTTTTTCATATGCAAGTTTGGGTTTAGGAAAAGGCCTTGACACCCTGATAAAGTATCACTCTCATGGGATTTTAACTTTGCGTAGATTTTGTTTTTATCTCCCTGGGTAATTTCTTATCTACAAAGAAGCTCTGACGATCTCTATGCTATTCCTTTGAAGATCAGCTCTGCCGCTCTTGCCTGCATCAAGTAAATCTCAGCCTGTGAGTGCAGATTGGGTCCTCTCCCAGTCCTGTGCTACCTAAGAAATGGGACACAAAAAGAGAAAGGACAGGGAAAAAAGGCTGAAACTGCTTCTTCAGGGCTCTACAGGCTGCAGTAAAGCTACATGTTCCTCCTTGCCTGAGCAAACCTTTCTGAACCTGTCTCATGCTTTCACCTTGTTTGCTGCGGGAGCGTCACTCAAACAAGTTACCCATGGGGAGGGAAGTCCCCATTGCAAGACGGCCATCATCATGTTTCATGTTATAAATCAAGGTGGACATTCCTAGTGACTTAGAAGAACTAGCCTTCTGAATTATGCAATAGCTATATATGCCTGCCTTAATCCAAGTATGTTTAAAATTAGCCTTTAATCTTATGCAAGCCCCTGTGTTCCCAAAACTCAAATTGTCAGTGCAAACCAGACCAACTAAGCAGTATTAATTAACACCAGAAGAAAAGCACAAAGGATTCTCTTTGATCATGGCTTGAAGACATTTTGTGCTTACCTGTAATTTCCTCTCCTGATTTGAAATAGCAGGTTCAAGTTATAGCTCTTTGTTAGAATAATAACTAAAACAATCTAGTCTGTGTATATACATTGTTTAGCTAAAGGACAATTATTATGTGCATATGCTAAGGAACTAATTAAGGTTAAACGTGCAAGGGAGCAGCCCTTAGATTCTTCAGGAAGCAAAAATTCCAATTAAATGTGACAGCGTCAACTCAAGTCTGTACTTTTCATTGTTTTCTCTTTCTTCAAAGGTATTAAGAGAATCTTTAAGTCTGCTTCTGAGTTCTCCTGTCAAAAGGTACAGTTTTTAAACACTTTTGTGAGGGTTTCTCTGCCCTGTAGATGTTCAGAGAGTCAGAAAAAAAATCAGACCAAAGGAGCTTCTCAGCTGATGCTCACTGTAGGGTGCCCTGATGGGACCAAGCAGGCGGAGGGGACAGGGACACTGTCCCATTACGTGTCCAGCCCCTGACCTAGAAATGGCAAGAGGAATGGGATGTCACTGGCATTCCCCTCCGGAAATTCCCTTCACTGATCGTTGTGCCTCCACTCTTTGGACTTGAAGTGGGGCCAGGCAGACCAGCTGTACTGCACAGTCCCTTGCCACTGAGCGGATAGGGTATCACAGCCCCGCTCCAAGCCTGCTCCTAGGTGTATCCTTACATGTAAGTGAGAAGTGTAAGAGGAGTATCACCATGGATGTACCGGAGAAGGCCACAACCTTTTACCCTTTTATGTAAAAAGTGAACAAAGGAGAGAGTCTATTGTCAAAGCTACAGCTAACTAATCTGGAGTGAGCAAAAAGGAAATCGCACTGTGTCTACCTTATACTACAGCCAAAATTTCAAGATGTGGAGAAAAATCACAGTGCAGTCTCAAAAAAATTAGCTAAACTGGGGTCAAGTCTTTCCCCTTCTGAGAAAATCTGGAGTAATTTCATTACCCAGTGCAGCTATTCCAGGTTTTAGCACATCCAGTCCCTGACTAAACAGGGACTCTGCAGCTGTCCTAGGCAGGATAATGATTACAAGAGATAATCTTCATGTTTCCAGAAGTATTGCTGACAGAAGTCAGGGAGAAATGCCTTCTCTCTCTCCCACAGTAGCTAGAGTATTTCATAGCTATCCAGATGCATTATGAGAACTTTATGTCTTTCTCTAAAACAAATGGTGGAAAGCATTGTCAGAGAAAGCACAGATGGATTGTATTTCTCCCTGCCATATATCACTATGGTTAGCTGGAGATTACATTTCCCTTTTGTATTTAGGCAATCTTGCCTTTATTTTCCTACTAATAGCAGCTGGAGGGAAAATGCTGTAAATCTGTTTATTATGTATGCACCACATGACTACTTGGTACTTCTTATAAGCAGCACTAGTTCCGCTGTTGTTTAAATCAAGGATTGGAGTCGGTGTTAGTTAATAAGTTCGGGATGTGTTTGATGGCCCACCCCCCCGCTCCGTCGGTGATCACATTGCAGAGGCGCAGGGCAGGAGGAGACAAGCTTATGAATACTGGCAGTGCTTCATATCGACTGTTTTACTGCCTTGGTGTTTGCGCTCAGTTCTTTGAGAACTCCTAAAGATTTACATCCCAATCCATCCAAATCACTGTGCAAGGCTAAGTTAACCTTGACAAAGCTCTATCCTTCGGTGACGAATTTAAGGTTAGAAAAATGGAGTTTCTTCTTACAGAGCTTAGCGATTTCTCTTGCAAATCTGCCACATTTAATAGCCAACACACAGCAAACTTTCCTCCTGTAGACATTACCAAGAGGAAGATGGACAAAATAAAGCAAATTTAGCCATTGAAAGCACTTTGGCTTCACTCAGAAAAGAACCCATAAGGATGTTTGAACGACAATTGACTGGAGGAGCTCAGGTATAGGTGCACCGCATCCCATACTGAATTGGTCATGTTCTTTCTGTTAAAAGTCCAAAACAAAGTAGTCAGTAGGCTTTCTGTGTTTGCTGCCTGGTAGAAATATATACCCTCTGTTGCTTTCATTATAAATAATTAATTATCCACTGGTTCAAGCCACATACCAGCTGCTGATTATTCAAGTTCTGTAATTGTTTCAGTTCCTTAACACTTACCAGCCATTCATCTCAAATAACAATTACCATTTAACAACCATTTATTACCAAAGAAATAGATTAAGAGCAATTTCAGGAAACTTTCTCTTCAGGGAGGTCCTAAGAATTGCCATCTCGTGGGATGCAAGTATTTAAAAATTTAGGCGCTTGTGACAGTGGCTATTAAGTTATATTTCTGTGCGTGTGTTTGCAGACAATGCTTATTGCTATAATACGGTGACATCTCTGTCAAGAGCCTCTAGGTGCTGCCACAGTACAAATAAACAGGACCTAGTGCTGCGTTTGTTTCATTGTTCGGATGAGACAGTAATCTCTATTTTCAAGTAAACCGGTATTCTAGCAGGATTTTAAATAGATACTGTGGAGCAGTATTTTTCCTTTGCCATTCTTTGGTCAACAGTTTAATTGCAATCATTTCTCAATAAAACACACAAACGAACAAATTTCCATGCATCGACATTCCTTCTGAAATGAGAAACCACTTAAATACATGGTACATAGAAGCGTCAGTGTATTTTTTTAAAATTATAGAAAGCTTAAAAAAATAAAAGGTTAACATGCGACTTCAATTTGAAGCTCTTTTGCTTTGTTCCTCACCTACCCAATCCTGTACATACACAGATTTGGTCTGCTCTAATTCTTGCAGAGAAGTCTCCTTCTCTCCCCCACAATTTCAAACGATGATTAGCTACAAAGGCTGGAAGCTGATGGAAATCAATTCAGTCTAGAAATGGAGGCAGGTTTAATGCAGCTGTTTAAAAAACATCTTCCAGTGGTGTTTTTCATTTGCAGACCAAAGACTTCACAAAAAAAGAAATCTAGCACACCAGCAGCTCCCAAGGATTTTGCTTCTGTGCCCCCATCCCTCAGACCAGATAAAGCAGCACAACTTCAAAGAAAACATCCTGATTTACACCAAGGATCCGGTCCAAAAGCACTGCTCAGGGAGCACAGTGCTGCTCAGCATTCAGATGCAGCTGTGCACCAGACCCAGGGGCTCAGTACCCATCCCTGTGATCTTTGGTAAGACTTATCCTCGTGCTGTCATGGATAAGCACACAGAAAATCTGTAGGAATTATTTTTTGTATGAAAAAACCCAACCTCATTTACATATATAGCAATCATAACCATAATCACAGCAGCAAAGCTTCAGAGATGCTAAGGCTGGGTGACTTATGTCACGCCAGCATCAGACTCTCCTGCCTTCCTCCGAGCCCCGCACTTTCACTTCCAGAAAGGTGCCCCAGCACCAGCTGGCAGTTTCACGTGGGAAAGGCCAGTTGCAGCGACAGTTCCTCACCAGCACTGTTATTATTTATGGTTTGGCAAGGGGAAGAGGGGTGCCTTGTTTCTAATTTGAATTCATCTGCCTCCTGGTAAAGCCCCTCTCCATGAGATTTAAGAGTCTTTTGGGACCCGCTGAGAGGACGGGTGTAAATTTGGCCTCCAACAGGAATGAACTTCAGCAGCTACTGACATGCCTCCCTTGATGACAACTTAAATTCTTGCTCTCTGTGTCAGAGCTCCTGTGTCTGAAGGGACGAGGAGTTTGGTCAGCAACTAAGGCCAGGAATTGGCAGTGCAAAACTTGGCAGGACAGAAAACTTCTTGATATTAACTTATGAGAAAAGTACTTGGTTCTCTTATGTCTGCTAACACAAGGAATATCATTATTAGATTAAATTATTGTTATCATTATACAAAAGAAAGAAATTCTTCTCCTACCTTTCACTCCCAGACTTAGAAAAACCTGTTGTAACTCCTCACTTATCTTTATCAGCCTAACTACAACGTGTCCATGCAGAAGATAAATGCTGTTATTATTTAAAATTCCGAGCACTAGCTCTCAAAAATGCTGACAAGTCACTAATCCCAAGAAAATGTATGGTAGTTAATTATAAGTGAAGCATGCAGAAGTCATCCAGTAGATTGCAATCAACAAGATTCACTGAACAAACACTTTGTTCCTCACCGCTAAGGAGACAGGTTGCTCTCCGACCCTTCCTCCTCCTCTCAGAAGGATGTTGGGATAACAATGAGCACAAAATAAAACAAATTAACAAATGAGGCTTCAGCCCCAGAAACAAATAAATCATCTTTCAGAGCCGAGCACTTGGAGATACACATTTCCACCTTTTTCAGAGTTGTCCTGCTGGCCAGGGAGGGGTTTTGCTCATTTTACCTAACCTTGAATTGAATACTGAACAAACTGAAGTAAACTCCCACTAAGCAAAGGGAAGTGACAATGCACCTGGAGGCACAATGGGGTGCCCCACGCCCCATGATATGACGCTGGGGACACCCTGCTCAGCAACCTGCCTGCCAGAGACCCTCTGTGAGCCGTGGGGAAGGAGAAAGACCCCCCCCCTCAAGGGGGTCCATTTCCCCAACACTGGGTGGGGATGCCTGGGTGTACTAAGACACAGTGTACATCAGAGATGGTGTTGGAATGGTCTCCACGTGGTTGCTGCAGTGGTGCCAGTGTGGCCCCGCTGCTGGTGCAAGTGGTAACCAGCTCTTGCAGACACGGGGAGACATCCCCTCCTCCTTACTGGTGTTGGCTGGTACCACAGGGAGCAGGACAAGCCCTTCAAAGCAGCTCACAGCAGAGGGAGTGGAGAAAAAGGGAAAAGGGCCAGAAATGAAGGTACTCTCTCTGGTTCATGACCCCAGAAACCCTCCTAGAAAAGTGCAAAGCTCCAGCAGCTAAAGTCAGCCCTGAGGAAACCCAAGATCCTCAACAAGTTTATCAATGGCCAACAAGGTAGACTTCCATGGGCTGTGATAAAACAACCCATTTCCTAAGGCCAATGTCTGGAGGCAACAGATGGATGTCTCCATGTGTGTCCATAAGCAGGGATTAGCAGGCATGCAGAGCTTGCCATGGTGAGAGAGGACATCACCAACATGATCTCAGAGAAACAGGATGAAGCAGAATCAACGGCTCCATATGGGATCTTGGGAAGGAAACAAATGGAGCATCAAGGCTGTTGTCATGCCAGTGTGGTGGCCTTGACCATTTTAAGCTATTTGCTGCTTCAAAAGCAAAGCTTAGTGGGAACACACAGCCACAGTTAGGACACTTGCAGATGTAGCAAGGGGAAAAAATAATCAACGGATGGCCAAACAGTACACCCGTAAAATCTTCATTCTTGAATTGTCCTTACAGGAGTCCTATCTTCTCTGGCAGCCACACCTGGGCATGTTGTTTGCTTTGGGATTTTGAAGGGAAGAGGGCTTTAATATCCATTAACAAAGACCATAAAAACATATCTCATCAAAGTGGCAACTTGCCATGGTTTTAGGTCAATTCCAATCCAGAGAGACAAGAGCACCACTGAATTGTGCAGACCAGCCTTGCACCTTGGCTGTCTCCTTTTAGTGTTGAGATCTTTTTCACACAACAACAGGCCTAGCATGGAAAACATAATTTTTCTGAGACTCATTTTATTCCTTTAAACAAGGTCATTAGAAACAGCAGATGCTGTTGATCACACTTGATGTGCTTTGGGGAAGTAAATTTCAATGCACTGTTTGTATAAAGTGAGGACAGCGTTTATTAACTCAGCTGAACTACTTCACCCAGCAGAAGCTGGATTGCCTGAGATGCCATAAATCGCAGGGAACGGGGAGCTAAAGCACTGAAGTTATTGTGTTCCCATTGGATATTGCAAATGAAATTGCGCTTCATAATCTTCCCAGCCATAATCAACAACTCCCCTAGCAAAGGGGTCTTGTATTTCTAATTACAAAGGGAAGAAGGCAGGGTTTCCATCATATTTACATCTAGCACCCTTTCTTCTAGGAAAATTGATATTATTTCCAGACGTATTCACAATTTAGATTTAAATACTTTTCACTAGGACATTTAACATATATTGTTATAGAATGATATAAAGTATTTCATTTTGAATTAGTTTGCAGGTGCTCCATAAGGAAAAATATTCTGGTTTTGCTATTCAGCTTCAAACCGATTTTCCTGCTCTTATCCACAAAAAGTAACTAGTGCATGTGGGATGAAAAGCATTCTTTGGGTGGAGCAAGGACTTTTTCAGCTACCACAATTTCATTTCTGCACTTTCCTATTATTATTCTATTACTTACGATTTCTCTCCCATCAGTAACACTGTCTGGTCTGCATCATAATAACAGTTTCTTCCCAAATGGTTTATGTACAAATAAAGATAAAATGCACTGGAAAACTCAGAAATGAAGCTTTATTTGTGTTGATTTTTGGGAAGAGAAAGATTTGTTCTATTTAGATACAGACACATCTCTCAGCATAGACAATAAAACATCTCCCCTGACATTTATGATGTTTTTTTTCGTTTGGTGTTATGGAAGACTCACTAAGGCACAAACAACAACTTTGTGACCTGGAGTTCTGAGGTCTTTCTCCATCAAAATGGACAAAAAGGAGTGATGGCAGCTAGGGAATTGAAGAGCACGACCAGCATATCATTACTGACAAAGAATATCTGTACAATAGGAGGCATACGACAGAGAAAAACTATCCTGCACTGGTGAAAGCAAAAAAAGTTGAATATAACAGAGTGTGCAGAGGAAGTTAATATCCATGGATATGAGTGATATGTTTAGACTGACAGCTGAGAAAGACAGCTTTGACAGACAGATGAATTAAAGTAGGATGATGCAAGTATACATGGGATTTTGTTAACCTTCCTTTTTCACTTCCACTATTTTTCAGCTAAGCATGATTTTTCCTTACACAACATTTACAATTTCAATTCCAGTTGAACAAGGCTTCCACCAGGCTCTGAACACTGGGGCAGGTGGGGAGTTAGAAGATATTTTCTAAGCTGGGCAGTAAACGGATTTGCATTCCTGTTTCCAAAGACAAGATGGATTTGTGTTCAAACCCCTGAAATATGAGACTCATGGCAAACATCTTAGTGATTTCTTGAGGATTTTTGTGTAAGCTTGATAACATGCAGGATTTCCAGTCTCTCTTGGACTTAGAAAAGTGTGCTAACTGTGCTGTATGAATTAAATTGCATTTGAAATGTTTCTACAGCAATGCGTGTGGCAGGAGGAACAAGCAAGAGGAGCTAGAGGCCTTGGCCCAGTCCGAGAGATACGACATCATTGGCATAAGTGAAACCTGGTGGGACGAGTGCTGTGACTGGTGTGCCACGACGGATGGTTACAGGCTCTTCAGGAGGGATAGGCAGGGCAGGCGAAGCAGGGGGTGGTGTTGTTTGTAATAGAGGGGTTGGAATGAATGGAGCTTGCAGTCGGTGATGGCACAGTTGAGAGCCTCTGGGTAAGGATTAAGGGACAAACAAATAAAGCAGATGTCGTCGTGGGAGTCTACTATAGGCCACCCAGCCAGGATGACAACACTGATGAATTATTCTTTAAGGAACTAAGGGATACCTCTAAATCATCCACCCTTGTCCTTATGGGGGACTTCAACTTGCCAGATGTCAACTGGGAATGCCACACAGCTGGTACAAACAGGTCCAGAAGATTCCTAAACCATCTGGATGACAACTTCTTGATACAGGTACTAAGGGAGCCGACTAGGAAAGGTGCCCTCCTTGATTTGTTGCTTGTTAACAGAGAGAGGCTCGTGGGTGAAGTGGCCGTTGGTGGCTGCCTTGGCCACAGAGACCACGAAGCAGTCAAGTTTAAAATCTATAGGGACAGGAGGAAAACTACCAGCAAAATCTCAACTCTGGGTATGAGGAGAGCAGACTTCAGGATGCTCAGGGAACTGCTTAGTGAGGTCCCCTGGGAAAGAGCTTTTGAAGGTGCTGGGGTCCATCAGTGCTGGTCACTTTTTAAGTACGACCTCCTAAGAGCACAGGAGCAGGCAATTCCAAAATGTTGGAAGTCAAGCAGGTGAGTCAGAAGGCCAACTTGGCTGAGCATGAGGAAATAACAAAATTTGCCTTGCCTCAGCAAGGAGACAAGATCTCAGTCTTACCCAGGGGATAGATCTACACTGATCTCCCCAAAATGTCTTCAATTCTAAGTAGGACCTCTGAGATTTAGGAGGCAGGGATGTGTTCACCGTGGTAGGTTCTTGTTGCACTCCTCCTGCCCCCAAAAATCCACAGGTCTCCCATGCAAGCACTGGTGTTGGATTTCTGCATATGCTCTTCTTAAACCCAATGGCACAGAAAGCCTTCCTGAATCAAGGGATCCGGTATAGCTCTGGAGAAAGGCAAGGCTGCAATAGCTGGAAATCATTACAATTATGCCTTCTAGAGGTTCTTAAAGTCAAAACCTTTCCTGAAACGTAATAACACGTTTTACTTGGATTGAGAACAGAAACAGAAATGGAGCCATATGCCAATTTGTGTAACATTACACCCATTTAATTGAATTAATTTAGAGATAGAAATATGACAGGATGCTACGCATCCAGCTACAGAGGATAGAGCTGCTCTGCGCAGTGCAGGCAGCAGCAGAGCTTTCCTCCTGCCCACCTGCCACTGCCCAGCTCTGCCAGCTGTGCCACGCTTGCTGAGCCCATCATCGTTACTCCTTGTCCTGGGCTGAAATCATGTCCCACTGAAGTTACAGAGATGTCCTGCCATCCACAACAGCATCACCAGCGCTGCCTTGTGCACCTCGAATGGGCTCTTGCCACACTTTCTGACCCCCAGTTCCCGGTGCTTACATTTGAGATCTCCAAAATTAAGTTCCTGACTTTGTGTTTTCCTAAAGCTGTTCATCTTAACTGCTGCAAATTCTTACAGCCCAACAGGGTTTGGAAGATGGCTACATCCTTCGTGACACTGCTTATTGCTTAGTGCGGGGAGGGACAGACCAGGCACCATCCGGTACCTTCCCAGGTACAAGCTATTCCAGCTTCCCCTGCTGAGCTGTTAAAACTCTGCTCAACACTCACAATTTCTTTCATGTCCCTGGGCACAGCCAACTCACAAATATGCAGCACTATGAAAATTAAATTGAATTTAATAGCTAACTAAATATCACCATGGGCATTTTCTGATTGCATCGTACTGGGATGGGACAGCTGCTGCCATGTGCCACATAATCTCCTGTGCTTAATACAGCAACAGCCCTTTGAACAGACATCAATGACAGATCTAAAGCTTGGCTTTACAAAGCCTAGATGTCATATACTTTTTTTCTGTTTCGATTAATGTCAGAATGGATAGACTCCTCTACCTTCATCTTGCTGATCCTGAACACCTCTTTGGATGTGGTAAAGGAGAGGGTAGGCATTTTTTAAAAGTACTAAAAGCTTTTAGAAGTGTTGAAAGTCTAAGTGATTTCTGCTTTTAAATGTCTGCAATATCTTTAAATTTTTTTCCTCCTGTTACGTGGAAACTGAGGGGTGTTTATATATGACTTGTTCTTCCTGCAGTTATAATATCCATACAGTCTCTTGTTTTTCTCTGTCTGTAAGGGATGTAGATGCAGCCTGCAAAGAAACCATCATACACTTGGCAGAGGAGTTCTGGGAGGAAACAGAGAAAGCATTTAAAATAATGAGTAAGTTCTAAAAATTAATGCTTTTCACTTGCTCATTTGAGTACAATACATTCCAGATCAGATTATCTGGAAAATTCCCACTCCCACCTAACAGAGGGTCATAAACCTAAAGAGCAACTGGCCTGTTGCAGATTGGTTGCTCAGGACAATAAAGTTTTTAATGTTTGAAGTCAGACAAAGATCCCAGTCCAGTACATTTCCTATATTTCTGCACTCTAGAAAAAAAGATAAAGGGCTTTAAAAGTTATATGTTACCTTCCTGACTGATCTCTTACTTGTGAACACAGAGAACACACAGGGATTTATTTCAAGGTTCTCCTAAGACTAAGTGCCAACTGTAGATGTGGACGTCTCCCGTGTACAGCCTGACTGTCTGCTGCCTTCTGCAGGAGATGGGAGAGCTTGGGGCATTTGTGTCTTGGTCTCATGACCACTGCCTCAAAATATCCCATTACTTCAACTGCATTACTCAAAGCTCTCCCCCCTGCACCCTTTCCTTTTTAATCTAACTCTTGAGGAAAATGCATTAAGTGAAGAAAGTAAGCCACAGGGTTCAGAGCATATCTGAGCCTCTACAAATAATAAGAGTGGGTGAGATCAAGAAGAGAGCAAACAGGATGGCACTGGGTTATGTTAGGAGCTCCTAGAATGCTATTCGACTAGAAAAACTAAACAATTCCGAACTGGTTTTGCCAGCAAAGGAAATATAGCATCTGCCTGAAGAACTTTTATGTACATCCTTACCAGAGTGTCTTTGCCTGTCTTGGGCATTTTGGGGAATTTTCCTTTCAAAGTCCCTTTTCATGGGACCCCTACGTCAGGCTTCTCCTGGTCATGTCACCTCTTCTCAGACCTTGTCCAACTTCCCTTTACTTTCCTTAGATCAAACTGCATCTCTTCTTGCATTCTTCCAAATTCTATGCCTGTAAGATAAAGTTTTTGCATGTTGCTTCTTCATTTCTTTCCTGCTAGGATTTTTCAATGGATTTAATGCCATCCCATGCAAGCAACCTTAGGAGACCTGCTGTTTTCCTATACTGCATCTCTCCCGCTGTTCTACAGTGCTCACACTCGAATCACAGATTATCCAGGTTAAGAGTCTCCATTTTTTATGTCAAGCTTTCCAGCATCAATCTGGAGATAGAGACCCTGTTAGGAAATCGCTGATTCCATGTTCACTGAGCCTACACATTTCAGTTTGTAGGCTTTTTTTCAAGGGCATTGAGAGCTGTGGTTCCCATCTAACATTGAAAAAAAATGTTAGTGTGCAAAAAAAATCTGTCTGCAAACTAGATATCATAGAAAAACTCTGCTAGCAATTTTTTTTCCTTTCTGTGGCCACCGTTACTGCTGGCCACACCATGAATGCTTTGTTAATTTGTTAATTAATAGTCTAATACTGATAATGTGCTTTTAAGTATAAACCTGGCTCATGGTATTTATAGACACAAAACCTTCTTAAACTCAGCAAACCTCATAATTTTAACACATAGAGATTTTCCAAAGTGTCAAGCTGGGCATTCAGGGATGTATATGGTCTTGTGGTGTATTTTTGTGCAACTAGCACAAATATTCTGCTTGCCAAATAGGACCCTAATGTGCAAACTGAAGCTTAATGGCTGCACTGCAGTGGAACAGCACAAGTTGCTGCATTTTAATTGCCTCTTATTTAAGAAATGGCACAACATAATGAAGTGCTTGGATTCTGGCCATGACTCCAGTCTCCTGTGTGGCACTGTCCTCAAAACTAGGTATCAAATCTCAGAAACCCATTTTCGCTTTCTATCCGCTGTTTTAGGACAGCACTGCTTTCAGGGGCAAATTTTCAGATGTGTGTAGGTGCACAGGGCACAGAGAATTGCACAAGCACCACCTGCACCTGCACTTTCTGTGCATATGTTTCATGAAACTGCCGATTATCTACCCATAGTTGAAAAGATACACTTTACTTTTCTCCTTTCTCTTCCATACTTTACATCTCACTCTACGATACTTTTTGCATACATGCATCCTTTCAGTCTGGATATTTTGCAATATCCCTTACTGAGGTTTCACAAAGTGACAAGCATCTGTCCCCATGTGCCAGACAGGTTCATGCTCCTACAGGGTGCTCAGCTGCCAGGACAGCTGTCAGGCAGCACTCAACCCTTTTCTGACTTTCTGCATAGGAGACTTTTCTTCTCTGCAAGTCAAAATCTCTTGTCTTGGCCTCTCCAAATCCTTTTTGACCTGGAGACCAGACCAGTGCCCCTGTACCTGCAGGCACTGGGGAGATTTCCTTTCCGATGCTGTAACCTTCCTTCCCAGGCACGTACGATGGGAGTTGTACACTTGAGTCTACGGCACAAAAGAAGGAAATGCAAACCTGAGACAAATCCGAGTTATTAATTAAACCTCATAGCGGCCATGGGAAGCAAGCAGTTATTAGCTTAACTGAGGGACGGGGAAATTGAGGCAGTCCCCCAAGGTCACACTGTGGAAGAGTTTAATGAATAATCTTGTAGCTCAAGTCTGAGCTCTCATTTCCAAACCATTTTTGCCTCTTAAGATATGTAATAGAGCAGCATCGGAATTACAGTGTAGAATTCTATTAATAATCACTAGTCAAAAATACAGCACATCTAGCAATAACAGCTGGGGGAAAATTTAATAATTTCCTTTTTAATGTATTTCCTTCTGTACCGCAGTGTTTGATATTAATTAAAAGAGACCCCTGAGCAGTGTGGAATAAGAAAAACCTCAGCCAGTCATAGCTGAGAATATGCTATAACTTTTGTGTGTTAAACTTTCAGGCATGGCTTTTGGTTTAGGTTGAGGGTGTGCTCTCCTTTTTGTTGGCCTGGTTCTAAAATTCACATTTCCTGGCAAATCAAATGAGTCACCTGAGGGGTCTCAAATCCAATCAAAGAGTGAGTTACTTCTTCAAGCTCTGCTGTCTTGTTATTTTTTAATTCCCTATCAAATAATTTATATCGAGCTTTACCTATATCATAGTTCACTGATGCAAGTAATTTCAGAGGTTTTTGGCAAAATAAACCTCCAGTGAAAAATGTTCTTAGTTAATAACTAACATAAACAAGACAGAAGTATTTTACCATTGCTATAGATTGTGAGTTAATTTTAGAGCTCTGCTGAAGTGAAAATAAAATTATTGCAGGTCCCAGGCCCATCAACAGCCATGGCTGTCAAGTGATAGGGCAGGTTGTCTGCTGTGAGACTATACGGGTCTTGATAAGGCCAGTCTATCAGGAAAATGCAGCATCTCCTTGATGACAGTCAGCTTTGGATTCGCAGTTGATCTGGAGCTGTAGCCTACCCTGAGGGCCTCTAGATGAGCAAACTTTCTGATGGACCATCAGCTCGTAGGCAGTCTGACCTTCCTCTTCTAATTTGTGATCCAAGCTGAACCAAAAGCTTCTCTAACTCAAACAAACTTGTCCTTCTCTCCATCCTACCCCTCTCAATGCTCAGCATGGTCCCGTTTCACAGATTCAGTGTGTCCAGAAACGCTCCTAAATGTGTGGTGCTTATTAGAGTATAATTGCTTTGGGAGATCTGTGACTCATACCTGGCCTGCACATAAGAAGGCAGCACCAACACAATCTCTTGTGATGCTCTTGGAAATGTATGCGTGTTCTCTCTCCTCACTGGCTTCTGATAACCTTCGTCCTCAAGGCAAGGACATTCATGTAGTTGCGATGATGTGGTTCACAGTGGTATCTGCCAAAGACCTCCTGCACTGGGAGGCCGTACATATAGCTCACTTCAGGAGCTCATATCTGCTTCTTCATGCCAATCTTTTACAATAGGGAAGATACAGTAGCTTTTTAGGAGTGGCAATTTTCAGAGACAGGAATCTAGGAGAAGAGTTTAAAACCTGCATCATTATGCCAAACATACAGGGATGCAGAGATAACAGCTAAAGTGATGATTGAATTCCCAACTCCTTCTGATTTCAAGCTAGATCCAGGCACATATTTCACACAAATGTATTGCTGTGACAGAATGAAGCAGAACTTCCAAAACTTAGGAGAATTATCTGTTCTGGATGCTAAGACTACACAAAGTAATTCTCTGTACTCATTAATTCACCTCTATGCACGACTCTGAAAGACTTTGAGACAGTGTACGACACTGATCCAATAAATAAGTTTCTGTAGCACTGCTGAAATGATACCTCTACAGATGGAAATGCATTATTTGGACCAAATGTTGGAAGACAGATAAGGGAGCTTCATGCTGGCATCCAAGACCTGAAACAGGAGCACAGAGACAGGATGGCACTGAACTTGCAGGGTAACACAGCTAGCACCCCTTCCAGCTCTGCAAGACCTGCCCTGATCGCCTCTTATCAGGAGCAATCTTTCACGAGTTGCCTCCCTGGAAGATTGCCTAAAGAAGCAGTTCAGTGCCATGAGATATATATTCATCTATATATATACACCCCTACATACATACATATATGCATATATAATCAATAGCACATCAATTATAGTTTTGCACATCTCATCAGTAATCTCACTCCATTGCATAATGTTCTCACTCCAAACCATAATGCTGCCAAAAGCCTAAAAATCATTGGGTTTAACTTTCTCATATTTTTAGACAAATAATGACAGATAGATACTTCACACAGGCACAACCCAAGAGAAGAAATACAAGACCACGAACATTTTAAATAGACAGCTAATACAATGGAGCATTTACTCTGGAGATCAATATAGATTTCCATAGGAAAGTTATGTGCACCTCCAAATATACATAATTGATAGAAGCAAAAATATTGAAGTATCACAATTTACACAAGCAGCAGGTATTCAGAATTAATGGTAGTTGTATTTCTTACTGGGTGGTACTTGGTTCCTGGCAGAAGGTACTTCACTGTGGGTTGAACCCATCGCGATTTACATTTTCAGAACACTTCCCTTACACTAAATTAATCTAAGTTAATTAAAGAAGACTAGGACCACGACATAACTAAGTGGGCATTATGCCCTCATCAGCAGAAGTGAGTGACCCACCATGCCATGGGTCGAAGAGGAAGGTGGTGACTTACATTTTCTCCTTCCTGACAATGGGAGCTGGTGGAGCAATTTTTGGTAACAGACCCCAGCAGGGTGGAGTGGTGCTCAGCTGTGGCCAGGGGAGGCTCCAGACCAGCAAGGACCAGCTCTGCTGGTCTCCATCATGGCACACAGGAAGGCTGACAGCTGGACTAGGCATGGCTCCTGTCATCCTGTCTGACACCGTCCTCTTCCAGAGACATACCCTGCAGCTCTTGAGGTGTAGAAATTGCATTTTTAATAACATAATGCCAACACAGTAAGATCCTGATCCAAATTCAGATGAGATTACACACCCCTGCTGACTTCCAGTAATTCCAAAGTTTTAAAAATCTTACCATATTCTCCAAAACTGATTTTTTGAAAAGTGCTTTATTTAATAACAGTATTTACAGCCTGTCAAAGGGTTCAAAAATGCCTGTCCGCAGCTTCAGTGACAGTTTACCTTTAAATCACAAGACCAAAATCACTTCTGTCTGGCTAACGCATTCTCCTGGCAATGTGACTGAGAAGCCTTTCTCAGCTGTCGGGCTCCTAACAGCCCCGTTGACACTGTGGTGTGCATTTTGTCCTCTGGAGGGTCAGAGGAAGACCCCTCATTATTACCTATGAGTCATTGAATTACTGAAATCTAACTGTTCCCCATTTCTGCATAATTCTTTAGGCATAATTTAAATTCAATAGAAAAGAGGAAGATGCCCCATTTCCATCTCAGTTCCTCCAGATACAGAGTTCCCCAAACATATTAGGCCTCTGAGAAAGAGGTTAGCTTAAAACAGAGATTAATAGATTCTGGAGAAATAAAGCCTCTTTTCTCTAGATGATATCATCAATAACTCATTCTAATACTTAAATCCTTTGTTTTTTCCCAAGCAGACCAGCTACACCAGTCCATTTCCAAGACAGGTCCTACCCACAAACATGACAAATGAAGTAAAAGAAAGGAAGTGGTTTTTCTGGTAATTTGAATTTTGCACACATTATTGTTCATGAAAGTTCAAGTGAATTCAAGAGTGATCAGTTAAATCCCAAAGCACAGAAGGTGTAGAAATAACTAAAAGTGAGAACTAACTACACAGCAATACCAAGCCCAGCTGTTTATGGACCTGAAACAGCCCGTACTGTAACAGAGAACCACTCTTTGAATGAAGCTTTATTTGTCTATGTGTATATTTCTGAGACGATCAATGAGGCCAGAAGAGAAGACAGAGGACCCATGGGAGTTGTGCTTCACTCTGGAGTGGCAGCTGAAGACCAGGTGAGATAGATACCCAAGTAAGCCAAGATGTCTGGGTTTAGGCAATGCATTGACATCCTTCATTTTTAGTGGATGATCATGAGTTATTTTTCAGCTCTCCTTCACAATCCATGTTTCCACTGCTGAAGACAAAATCCCATTAGTTTTTTTTTACCTCTGCATCACTTTTCACTATCTTCCATTAAAATAATTGATAAAAGAAATTATAAGGGAGCTAATATGCATAGCCAAAAATTTCTCATCTTTGAGGTCTGCTGTGAATTATTTCTTCTTGTGTCTCATTTGAGCCCTGGAACTCTTTCAGCAGCCAAATGTGCCTAGCAGTTAAAAAATCAATAGACTCGTACTGGGGAACAAGTCTCTTCCCATCTCCTTTGTAACCTCTGTTCTGTACAGAACCCTTTGTACTGTAACCTCTGACAAGACCACTGTCCTCTTTGGCTCCCACTTTGTCTGCTTGTGAAACTGTATGCAATAGCGTCCCGAAGAGTGCAATGGCAATTCCCAGTGCTGGGGAGCACAATCTCCCCTCCACTGAGCAATGCTGTGCACTTCTCCCAGCCTCTGTGACTTCCAGCAGCAACAGATTAGAGATATTTGCATCCTTTGGTCATCCTATGTTTGCCCACCTTGGCCAATGCTTTCTCTGGAGAGCCCCGTGAGATACGCAGGGCAGCATAATACAACTGAGGAGCAAGCCCTGGCTTATGTCTTGTAGTGAGATCCCCTTCCCCTGCCAAGCCCCAGTGAAACGATGAGCTGAACAGGCATTTGCCAGCACAAAACTTGCTACAGAGCTAACCAGGACCTATGCTTATATTATCACTGTAATTTAGAGCCAAATCTGTACTTAAGTATATGGGTAACTGCAAGTCTTGCTGGCTTTATAATCACAGTATTTCTGAGAACTGTGACAGCTGCGTTAAAAAATGGGATCATTTACATGGATCCCTATGTAAGATCATAAACCAGGTTTCTTCCAGAGTTAATACTGCTTCATAATCTCTAGCAGTTAGCACCCATACTGTTTGGGTTACAAGAGAGCTAATTTGTCACCCTTATGGCTTCCACCAGCAGTAGGGTAAGAACAGCAATTTCAATTAAAGGTTTATATGCAAACTCACAATTTCTGTGTGACAAATGGTTCTCCTCACCCTGTGGGTTTCCCTGCTGCTGGTCAGACAAAATGCTTGCCTTTGCAAAATCGTACATTTTTGTCAAAACACAAAAGGGAAAACAGCAGTGATTTTCACAACTTTATCTTGGACTTCTGTATGGGAAGCAAATTTCTTTCTGTCACCCCTACTATTTTACCTGTTTAGGGCTTCATTCCGCAGATGATTCTGTTTGGAGTTAAGGCATCCTCATGTTCACATCATTAGTTCATAATTGCTTTAAAACAATGACTATTTTCTTCTGCATTCATGCCTAGTACAACAGATATCTCAACATTAATGTACTGAAAATATTATGATAAATCTTGGAAGTATTTTCTTTTTAAGTCAGTTTACAGCATTATGACATAGACTGAAATAAAATATCCAAAGCTATAATCATCCAAGCTATGTTAATGGTCAAATAATGTGAGAAATTATACAAATAAATACATGTCTAATGTAAATGCTCTGGGTATGTCTACTGACTGTCTATTATATTTATTTTTTTTCCTCCTGTTAGCTTCCATCTCTGATTCTTCCCTTTCCATGCAGCCCTCTAAGACAGACGATTCTTTCTTCTTACCGTGTGGCTACCTAAACCATATTCTCAGCAGGCGGTTGCTATAATTGCTGATGTAAACTCTTTCCATAAACTGAAAGAAAAGTTTGGAGTGATTTTCTTCATATCAGCATATTGCAGTAGATCAGTCCAATATCATCTATCCCTTGTGTCATTCTGTTCAATGCAAATTCATTACTATGGAGTCTTGGATCAGCACAGATGAAGTCTCTTTAGTACAGTTTTCTGTGTGCATATGTAGGAAAAAGCTCAACCTCTCTATAAAGCTCTCAGATTCTGTGCTGATGCGGGATCTGGTGATGCTAATTCAGTGGGAATCCTTCCTGTAAGAACAACATGTAAGAAGCCTTTTCATTGCAAGGTAGAATATTGTGTTTCACTGAGTTTCACCAACATTAAATAATTATTGTAATTGCTAATGGCCAGGAAAAGAGGAAAAATACCTGTTTGCAAAGCTTGTTCACATTCTGAAAGTTGACAGAATGGCTTTGAAAACCAGCGTATGTAATTCTAGACTCCACAAGGATGAAGAAACAGGGAACAGGGAGGAGAAGGCTTGGAGGAACACAATAGCAGCCCTCCAGTGCTTGAGAGAAGGTGACTGAGAAGACAGAGCCAGGCTTTTCAGAGGTGCCTGGCAGAAAGATGAGAGACAATGGTCATCAACGGTAACAGGGGAGATTTTGAGTGGTCATAAGGGAAAATATTTTCATCACAAGGACAGTGAGCACTGGAAGAAATTACCCAGGAAGTTATTTGTGGTATCATCTTCCCTGGAGATTTTCAACTAACCAAAGTCCAGAGCAACCTGGTCTGAATTCAGTCTTGACCCTGCTTTGGGCAGGAGATTGGGCTAGAGACATCCTAAGGTCCTTTCCAGTCTTGCCAATTCAATGATTCTAAGTTTGGGCTTGGCAAAATAATGCCTGAAGTTATCATTTGTGGTGTGTTTTGACTTGCAGTTTTGCACTATGAAAATGCAGACATGGGATTTGCAGGTTACAGTACGTAGTGATGGGGGAATAGCGTTGGTAAGAACAAGAATATGGTTTATTCCTTACTGAAAAAAAGTCAATGCCAAGCATTTTCATTAAAAACAAAACACTGACATTCCAGCCACTGCTCCAGTGCCTTTTTATACAAGCTGGAATAAGTCCAATAGGAGAAAATGAGGAAAGAACCAATTCCAAATATTTCTTTGTGAAATATAGATGTTTTCCAGCCCCAGACTCCACCTTGAACTGCTCTCCTCTGGCACCAGGTGCCATGCAGCCCTTCTTCCCTAGGCAGTGGTGAACAATAAGAGATGGAGGTGGAGACACATTTGCCTCCAGCTGGCCTGGCCCTTCTCCTCTGCTCTTCTCAGGGTACTCTGTTGGGGTACAGAAGCTGGAGTTCATGTTCTCCTGGTCTCTCATGTCCTCTGTGGGTGCTGATCCAGAGAGCTATTGAATAAAAGGTCAGCGCTACTTTTCTCCTAGTGCTTTCTACATTCTTTTAAATCCAGACCAAAGAATTCTTTTTTTTTTCCTGTGGAAATTAAAGGCATCACTTCACTTTGGACTTTTTACAAATAATCTGTTGCAAATAATTCCCTACTCATAAACACTTGCTAGAGAGGATTGTGTGGGCAAGATCCTCAGCCAGCACAAACCTCCAGGCTCCATTACTTTCCATGGAGCTGTACCCCAGCTGAAGGTCTAGTCTGAGACACAAATATGGCATGTGGTCTGGTGGTCCACCTGAACCATCCTCCTGCTCATGCCAAGAGTGCCAACATCTGACTTCTCTATAGTGATAAAGTTCACAGTCAAAAATCATACACACAATCCTGTTGTATAATGTACCCAGACATCTGGAACCAAAGAGCGGGACATCTGTTTTCATCAAGCAACCTTTCATAGTTAGTGGATATATTTGGCTGCCTTGTGTTTTATTCAGGTGCAGCACTTCAAATATATGCAGACACTAATATATTTATTTCAATGCACAATTATTTAACTGCAGGCAGCTGTGACATCCAAAAACTGGCATGCACAATCCTCTGGAGTGCCACATCTTCATTTATTGGAAGATTCCACATCAATATACACAAGTTAGTGTTTGCATATGTTTGGAGCTCTGCACCTGTATGTATACCAAGATATCCCAAAAAAAGGAGTTATAGATTTGTTGCATTTCTCGCTTTTTAGTGATTGAAAGGTAAGCCCATATGGGCAGTCGTTTTCTGTTCCTCTTAGAAGGAGAAAGAAATATCACATTTACCCTTCTTGGCACATCAACATCAGAAAAAGGGAACAAGATATATGTTCAAGAAAATGTTTGCCTATTCTTAGCTCTCAGCACACATTCAAAGCTTCAAGAACTTCAACAGCTCTTGGTATAGCAAAAAAACTCCCAATGTGAGTGTCTTTTGATAGTTGTTAAGGTTCCCCCTTACTCTTCTAAACTGTATCAAATTTTCCATTATCTTATTTTCCAATTAGTCTGTTGTTCACCTCTAACAGCCTTGTTGCATAAGTTGTTTTTGCCTGAATAACAATTATGAACAAGATTGTCCTTCTGTTAGGAGATGTTTCCTAAATTATTTGTTTTATCATGTCTCCCAGTATTTTTTCCTAAGCTTTTCCATTGCCTTTGCCTTCATTTGTACTTGTGATCAAATGACTTCCGTATTTAGCAAGCTCTTCATCCTTTTAATTTGTGTATGTTATGTTTGAGCTTACAAAATCTTAAATGATTGTCTGAACAGCCCTTTTGCCTTCCACAAGTGTTATTACAGCTGCAGTATACAACCGCATGCATTTATTGCATGAGTAGCATGTCCATTAATCCTTGCAATGAAGCTGTTTCCCCCTGCATCCACATCTTTCTCCTCAAAAATACATGAAACCATTGTTTGCCCTATTGTCAGCAGTGACCCTAAAACCTGCTACTTAGACTGAAGAAGACAACAATTTTTCTGATCTGCTCACTGTTAATTTATTAACTTTTTTTTTTTTAAAAAAAAAAAAAATCTTCTCTGAAGAAGAAGAGGCATTTATATTAATGGTTTAAATACACATTTAGAGTTCATGAAACGTGATCACCTTAGGTAGCTGGATGGACCTGGGAAAACAGCAATAACAGATCAACCAGTTACCAGATTAATAATATTCCTCTGTATATAAGGAATATTGACATCAATTAACACAGAAGCAAAACAGAGTGAAAAGATAGAGAATCAGACAATGTCCTCAGCTGAGAAATGCCAATAGGTCATTAATCCTAAAATACTCATGTGGTATTTACAAAATATTTAGCCAAAAGGCCAGCTATTGTGTTCCCAGTCTGCTTTTATTATTCTTGGGAGGATGCACCATTATGTCAGCAATAAGGAAAAAGACGCATAGTTTTGGGATTTGTCCATGGAAAGAGAGGGAAGCAGCAAGATGTTACAAAAGGCCCACCACAAGCTGCAGCTGTTTGGCGCTGCCAGATTTAAAGACCCAGCTCCAGAAGCACCCACCAGGAATAAAAGCCACAAACAAATGTCCTTTTGCCAGAGAGAAAGTCAACAGGTTTCAGCTTACACTATCAAAACACTCCCAAAAGATTCTTTCCCTTGCGGTTTGATAGAACCATGGTGCTATATGCAATGACGTAATAGAAGAATGTCCCAGTTTTCTCCTTTTTTTGATGAAAGTTCTTTGTTTAGGAGTAGAATATGCCTAGAAGTTGACATGCAGATAACTAAGAGGCACAAATTTAGTGCATGGGTAAATAAAGGGCTACAGTCCAGAAGAGCACCCAGCCCTCCAGCTCCACGACTGGTTGAGAGCCCCATGGTGCAGAGCCCAGTCCTGATGAAGGCTGCCTGTGCCCTTGAATAACCCATCGTAGAAGATGGGTTATTCAAACAGCTAGATCACTCCAAGGCACTTGCTGAAATCTGTTCTTATAACTGAGAGCCTCAAGGTGTTGCTGTCCCTTGTTTCTTATTTATTCTTGTTTGCAACTTCTCTTCACTCTTGTTTTAATTTCAGAGCGATTTTTTGCTGAATCTGTATGGATGTGCTGAATGGTGTAAAATAGATGAATGTGAGATGAGAGCTAGAAGTACCAAACACTTCCTGCTGCTCTCTGGGTCACAACATAGATGGGTGCTTAGCTTCAAAATTGTTGCCGAGTTCTTAATAGTTCTTCTTCACTGTGCCAAACTGTCCTTTATACCAACTGGCTGACAATAAAATGATGTTCTCCCTGCAACTAACTTAAGCCAGTAGATCTGCAGCATTTTGGAGTTGCCATATCTCAAGATGCTGTCACATCCTTCCTTCTACCAATAAAGATGCTATTGAACCAGAGTCAGTCAGTTTTCCCATTTTTAAAGCTAAATGGAAGGGGGAAGAGTATAAAACTAGTAGAGCTGAAAGATGGCATTGTACATTGGATCTCATGTAAACAGGGGTTTGTGTCAGGAATTATTTTTTCTCAACCAAGCACAGAGGGCAAAAAGCCATTATTCACTCCATGCATCATACGTCACAGTATGGAATCGTCTCTAGCAGACTGAAGATGGAGCTGGAATTATATTCGGTGTTTCCATATGTTAGTGGTTAATGGAAGAAGCCCAGAGGTCCTGCAGAACCAAGTCATGCAAGTAAAGCCTGTCAGAGGCAGCTTTGGTGCTGACAGGGTCCGTCTTGCCCAGGCACAGTGGAAGCGCTCCACCGCGGAGTCCTGACCCTGAGGGAGTGCTCCATGGTTTAACTGCATGTAGCTCCATCCACCCACTGATTGTCAGCCTAAATGAGGTCCGTGCTATACATTCATCAAGGACAGCAGCTACCTACTATTACAATGTGCTTATAATAAATCAGGTTTTTAACAAAAATTGGACATCTGTCCACTCTAATGGAGAAAGCTAGCCTTGCATGTAATTCAAAACCTCCTTCAAATAATAGAAAGAAACTCAAGTATATTCTTTGATCAGAAAACCTGAATATTTAGTTTTATCTTTACTCCTCAAGGTGTTGTCATAGCCCAGACTTACAAATATATGCAATAAATGAAGCATTAAGATTTCGTTCCTTTTTAAGGGTAAGAGCAGTTTCAGTCAGAATCAGACCAAGGATAGACACATTTTTTGGTGTGAGGAGGACACTATTTGCAGGCAGGGATCCCATCCCAGGCCATGCACCACTGCTGCCTATCACCACTCATGCTTTCAGAGGATATAACCCCTCCAATCTGCTGGAATAGCTGTTTGCATAATTTCTCCCTGCAGATTTTGTCAAAACTCCAACTAAAATTTACAGACTGGGGTTTTCTAACCAAGGTCTGAACTGGGTGACAGAGTTTTCACATGCTGAATATACATCCACAGGTCTGGAAGGGCAGTAACTTCCAAGGTGGGATGGTACCTGGCTGCTCGTGACAAGCAGAGGGGTTCAGACTTAGTGGCCTGTGTTGGCTCTGAGCAGAGCAGGATACTGCCCTTGCCCTGAGAGCAGGAGCCTGGGCACAGCTGAGCTGCTTGTACTGGAGCACAGGACAGAGATCATCTGGCTTGAGCTCAGCAATCTGACTTCAGAGTGGGATGTCAAAGACCTGTGTCATTTGGCCTCGGTGACCAAGTATGGTACTGAGCTGTGATAAATGGACATAACAACTCCCTTGGGGATTGCTTTGGCATCTTTTATGTGCAGTTGCATTGCAGCATGTTTTACAGCCTGCACATCTCCTGAAGACCTTGTGTGTTCATTGGTTACTGTGCCATCACATATTTACTTCTTGCAGATGATTGGCACATCTTGAAAGTATTTTTCTAAAGCTGTCTCTTGCACATGCCTCTAAGCCTAATAAAGCTCCGTGCTTTTGTTAAGCATGCGTTGCTGTCTGCCTAACTGTGAAAAACAGAAACGAAAAACAGAGAGGCTGCTGTGACTGCCAAAAGGTTTCATGTAAGTATCAAAAAATCAGCAAGCAACCAACACATGTCCTCATGTTCTCAGTCAGAAAGCAGAGAGTTTTGCATGTAAGTGGTTATTTAACAGAGTGAATAAATCAATCCTCCCAACATATTTCATCAGATTAATGAGGTTCAATATACCTCATGTGAATTACCTGTTTCCTCACATCAGATGTTTAAAGAACTGAGCAAAATTAGCATTGAAAACATTGTAAAATATGAGCGGGGAAAAGTCCATGTTCACTGCCCACAAACAACATGTTTTAGAAGCTGTTCCTTAAAACAGAACTGACATAATGTGAGCCCCACTATTGCCCTTGCTTTCTTTCATCCTGGGTCTGGATTGCTTTCATGGACATCTTCCACTGATGAAAGTCAGTTTGCACTGTTTGGTGCTTACTTCGTGCAAAAGCACTGCTATGTAGGGTTAGGGGATTTCGGCAGACTGCACTGAGCCACTTCATCTACATGCCACTTTTGAAACCTGCATTCAAACAAATTTGAGAGGCTCATCACCTTGTTTTTTTGGTGATCACCAGCTTCTGCAAGTGCTGAAAGTGCCAGTGAATTATCTGTGCACCTCCCTTGATGGCTGAGTTTGACATCCTCATGTGTGGGAAGATGTCTTGTCCAAATGAATGAGGGACTGCTAAGAGAAGTGCCACCGGGAGGAGGTCCTGGGGCACTAGAGGTTACTGGGGCAAACTGCCTTCAGTCATCCCTATCTAATTTTTTCAGGGAGAAGTTTTGGACCTATTGCTGTATATCTCATCTCTGCAGAGGGACTTGATCTCGCCATATCACACTAGTACTCTTCCAGAAATGCCAACATGAAGCACGAAAATGAGGAACCAACCACAATATCCATTGTCTTTCATATCTCTCTGTGTTTCTTCTCTGCCACCAATTCAACACCCATTTATATCTCTGCAATGTTCTGATGCTCTTTCAGCCACTCTTTCTCTCTAAAAAATGTGAACTTAACATGAACATACCATGTGGCATTAGGAAAATGTCCTCTAGTGTATTCAAGTACTTTATCACCTCTACACATGGACAAAATTAAGCATCATCCTGGGCAAACAGAAGTCTTATGCTAACATAACATCAGCCAGGGAAATGTCAAGGCAAGACCAGGAAGGCGGTACTTCAGCACTGCTTCTGTGTAGAGGGCTTGGAGATGTGGGGTACACTGCCAGCAAGCCAAGCACTACACACACACACCAGTCAGCCCCGTGGACCCAGGCAACCAAAGCTTTTAGCGTGCCAGAAGAGGTGCGTGCACAGAATTTGATTTGCCTTTTCAAAAGGACAGGACTAATGTCAGTATCCAGTAGCACAGACAGACGTGCCAGCGTAATATTTCAAGCAGGATATGAAGCAGTGACTGGAGAGATAATCCAGTCCCACATGAGCAACTTTTTGGTCACTGAGAGAACAAAGTGGTGACTTTTAATTGGGAAGAGTAGAGCTATCCTGGCTCCAAAAAAAGTTAAAAAGGTTGTTTTGCTAAGGCTGCAATTGAGGATTTGAAGGATTCTGGCCAGCTCCATACTACAAAGTTTTACAAGCATAGCTGTGCTGGCTACAAGCACGGAAAAATCACACCTGGCAGTGCCAGCAAAAGCCCTGATCTGGGCACAACTGTGCTTTCAGAGAATACATCAGTTCGTTTAACTTGTGTCATTTGAGATGGGCTTGAGCTAGGCTGGAAGCAAGCCCCATCAGAGAGGTCCCTGCTAGGTGCCTCCACTGACACGGCTCTGGTGGGGTGACTGCCAGCAAAGGCTGGACAGACTTGGGACACCTAAACAGTGCTAAAGTCTCTCAACATGAAGTTTTTCAGATTGAAATCCAGGAGCAGGTAAATTCTTCTTAGCCAGCCAGCACAGACTGGGTGGTTCAAATCCCTATCTGCAGAGCACTCCTGCCATTAAGAATTAATGATGTTCAGAAACAGGATGGTCACTTGGTGCATGTCAGCAGTCGCATCCCTCAAAGGCAGAGCTTCCAGGACTGAAAAAAAAGTCAATGGGCCAAGGGAACCCTCTACAGAGAGAGAGAGAGAGGACGAGTGGGAGGAGATGCCTTCACTGGGACAGTGTGACTGAACCAAACGCAGCTCAGCAGCTGGGAGATGCCCCTGGCAGAGCCAGGCAAGCAGCCGTCCCACCAACGCGGGAGCCACATCGTGCTGTTTTTCTCCCATTCCCTTTTGAACAAACAGGAGACATTTTAAAGGAAAGAGGAGCAGTGGTAAGGTTAACTGCCAAGTAGATAATCCACGAGGGTAGAAAAAGTACTGTTATAAATATCTGGTTATTGAACTCTCAAAGCTCAAGCACTTGTTGTTATTAGGCTACTTTGACACTGTGTATGTAAGACTGATCATCCTGAAAACCATGGCATTACCACTTGTGCAAAGGGCAAGACCAGCAATGAAAATAAAAGATGAATCCGTATTTATTTTGCAGGCTAATTAGATTGCTTTCAAGAAATGCAGGAGTTTCTTTGAAGTAGAAGACAACAAAAATCACTGATCATTAAATGCAACTATTTACAATGTGCACAAAACTGATAATCAGCATCCCCTCATGCTTAGAACATATGATTTTTCATATGTTTTTTAAATAATTACATATACTTTTGCATATTTTTACATATGTAAATCTTGCTTAGATAGCATCTTTTATTAATGTGAATGTGGTATTGAAGATACAGGGGTATTAAATGTATTTAAACACTACAGTATTTAGCAAAGGACATATACAGTAGTTCTAAAGATGTCTGATCTAAGTAGTAGGTATTTTTCCTATCTCCAGAAAATGTCCTATTTGGGTAGCAAAAGGTAATACCGTCTCATCCAAATGCCATTATGCTGAATGTAACCAGCCATACTGCAGTGAGACCGTAGTCCGTAGTGTTGATATCAACACTTCTTAAAACCTATCTACTAAAATCTGAGACCAGGATGAATATACTATTTCAAGGAAATTCACTCTAATGAAAATTCAGAAGCCTATCATCCTCTGCCATATTAAAATTCATAACTTAAGAATGGATCTTACATCAGTCCCATCCTCACTGAAGACACCATAGTTCAACCATTCAATCTATATTAGGTTTTCTTTATCATATTAATTTTGCCATCCAGTCTTCACCATCTTTATTATAATGATATCTGCATTTCCAAAGAGCTTGTCATTCTAGGTTTTCAACCATTTTTTTAAGTTTCCCCTACATAAAAAAACCACGTTTTCCCTGCTGTCCTTTTTGATACTGATTTTCATGTGAAGTAAGGATCAACAGCCCGTTTTTTATTATAGAAGAGACACTGGTATGCCTTCCAGTTTATTTTAAGGTGAAATCTTTTGCAAAAACAAAAGCTGTGTTACCCTGTAAAGCAATTACAGAGATCTGTGCGATACTTCTAGTACTTTAACTGCAGCATACAGGAGGAGATGCAATATTACTGTCACTGAGTAACACTCCTCTAGCTTTCTTTGAAGCCAATGGTAGACTACTGTTGCCATCAGTCAGAAACAAATTGGGCCTTGAATATGTACCCATTTAGGTAAATTGCTTGTTAGCTTCTCCCATCAAAACTGCAGTTTAGTCTACCATTGCCAGGCTGAGATAAAACTCACATTCATTTAGAGAGGCAGCGCAGACGTGTAATGGTTGCAGAATACAAATTGGTTTGGCTTCTCCGCTTCCTTCAGCCAGCCCCACAGAGGGGAAGGCAGGCAAGGCAAGGCAAAACCAGCCAGCACACAGCTCAGGCTGATACAAAGCAATGGTCTCTAGCAGTCCAGCGTTGCCATTGCTGGGCATGCACTGAGTTTGCAGAGTCTCAGAAGAGAGTTTTGCACACCCTGCTCTGCCCAAAGCTGTCTTGACCTGCCTGGAGCTTTGTTTTTACTTGGTTTTCTTCTTTTCTCTTAGTTAACTTCTGACATGCAATCCAAGTACTGGGTCATAAGGTGCAGCTTTCTTGAACCTCTACAAAAGCCCAGAGACCTGCAAAAGGAATCCCAGCAGTGTGGAAGCATGCATGGACTCCAACTGCCTGCCTATCCTTGTCCTCTCTGAGAAATAACTAAGAAGTCCATACAGAATTTCTAATAGATTTTATTTCTGGAGAGTACAATATGGTCTTTCCTTGGCACATTTGCCAAAATGAATATAAAATTTTCCCATTCCACAAACCTCTTAAAAAGCCCTGTATGCAATAAAAGGGTTAATAAGTCAGCTTCTTCTGTGCCTGTAGACATTAGTTTTTACAGCTAAATGTTAAATTTTACAGTTACATACATTTTATATGCACTCATTTTTATTGCCTAGACACTTCTGCATTTATGAATCATCTTCATATCATTTAGCTATTCGAATATAGGAATGAAAGTTAAAATGCTGTATGGAACTAACGTAGTTTGTTTTTTTTTAAAAAAAAAAAAAAGCAAGTTACAAAGGATTACATCCAAGGCACAGTTAAAAATTCTCATTTGCAGGAACTAATGAATAGCTGAAGGGACACATATCCCAGTGAAATCAGCATAGACATTTAAGGAACTAAAAATTGTACAAAATTAAATGTATGAAGAATAACTCGAGAATGAGACAAAGATTCTTTCCTATATATACACATTTCTTAGACACATTTTTTAAAAAGCAAACTCTTCTCCCCAAAAGACAAGTGAAACTGCAATCTCTAATATAAACATCACTTTCCCCTACACCCTCGCTAAAATATTTCTGTAATTTCCAAACAATGCCATGTGTTCTGCTACCAAATTGGATCAAGAAGCTCATGCAGCTTATCCATAATGTTGTTGTCAGAACTGTTTATGGAACATATATTTCATCCACAGGGTCTGTGTCTTGAAAAACAGTTTATTATTCTGGCCTCATGGCAACGTTCAACGCTTTGGATTCAAAAGCTGCTGACAGTTCATTTTCATTTCTCAGTCTCTGCATTTCTGTGTTTAAATCCAGTCGAGTCCTGGCAAGCTGATGGCTTGGGGAGTGCACCTTCAGCTAAAGACATGGAGGAGAAGATTTTTATTAGCAGAAGATAACCATCAAACTAAATTACACCATGACTCTTTAAGGACAGATAGATACATTTGAGTGGAAACGTAAAAGTAATTGCCATAAAACTCATCAGAAAAATAGGCACTTCTCATACCATTTTCAAAGTGATATAGCCTTCTTGCTAGCTACAGGGCAGCCAAAATAATCCTTCATTGGAGACAGATCCACTGGATGTATATTTATTAGCTACCTAAATAATTTGAAAAGGAAGCAAAAATAATTAGGATCAAAAAGTGAACAATCTGAAAGCTGAAATACACTATCAAATGAAAGTGTGCGAATTAATACAGACTTAACCTTGTGAAGTGTTGATCTCTAACCAAGCCCAGCAAGTCACTTACCCACACTTTCTAACTATAAACACATCACAGGAGAGCCATTGCGGTATGACGACAGACAGTTGTTTTAGTGTGCCAATGAACAGAGACACAGTACCCAGCATCTTGCAGGACTGCATCCTTCATGCTTATTTTATATGTCCTGGAGTGTAAGATTTAACTGCATATACCATCCAAATATACGGTATCTACAGACAGAGAGACATAAGCATGCAGATCCAGAAGTCTGCTTCTCTACTCATAAAATGGCTACTATAATTTAAAGGTTTGTATAGCCACAATTTAGAGACAGTTTAAGTTTAAATGATACCGTTTTTGTTAAAAGCACCTCCAGCCCACCCACCAAGTCCTAAGTCCTTGTAAAATGAATTCGTCAACCTCTATGGAAGTTTTGTCCCTAAACAGGCACTTTTACCATCATTCTCTATTTTCTTTAATGTTTTCTATTTAGCAATAACTATCAAATCTTGCCTATCATGCAAAGCTGTTAAAAGAGAATTAAATGTCACAGAAAATGCTGGACATTTCCTAGGGATTATTGTATGCCTTTAATTTCTTAGTAAATTTGGGTTGATTTAGGTGTAGGCAGGAGTTCTGTTGCAAGGATAAAAGTTGCTGACTACTATGAGTATCTCAGAAACTTCAGGGATGAGGTACCAGAGTTAAGAGACATAAAGTATGAATAAATTCCAGCATTCCCAGATGTTTCCTATAAATGCAAAATTAAACCATAACGTGATTTCATTATAGTCAACACCAATTTCCATTTTAACCCCATTAAGTAATCAGTGGATCATGATAGGTGATCTTGATAATTCTAGCTGTCTACTGTTTTCCCATGAAGTTCTTGTTTTCCGTGGCTTATATTTTGCCAAACACAACCATTTAGACTACATTTTCCTTCTTTATTCTAGCTGGTTATATTTTTGTTTTGATTCTTAGGTTTTGGTACAGCCAGTTCAGCTGTTTCTGAGAAGCATGGAGGAAAATAACATTGCAAGAGCTTGAACTAATATTTTAGATGCTTTTTTTAGCATGCTCTTTATGTTTACATATGGCAGCAGGGAAATGCAACTTAGCAAAATTTGTGCTGTGCCCATGAAAAACCCCTACTTTGGGCAAATGACAAGATTCTAAAATATATGCATTATATTTTATATATACATTTTAATAGATTTATATACAAATACAATATATACATTTATTTTTATATATATAAAAACCTCATTTGTACACACGGTGATTGTCAGAACTTAATGGATGTTTGCTGAAAATATCACTGGGCATCCTATCTGCACTAAGCATGCTTCATCCCCCCTGAAACAACTTCTAAATACCAGGTATAGCAAGCATACCATCAGGAAAAGATTCACAACTCTGAGTGAATTTTCACTGCAGAAATCACCCTTTGACCAGGGAAAATAAACAGCTAAACTGGGGGCAGAGGGGAAACTTCCTTAGCTCTAAGGAATTTGCTCCTCTGATTCTCTGCTGCTCCAGTGCAAAGCACACTTCCCTGAGCTTCCCAACCCTGCTCCCCCTCCTTCTGTCCTGACCTGCTGGTTTTTGCCAGCCCACACCACTCCTGGGTGGTCCACAGAGGGCCAGTGCAGAACTGCAGAAGCCAGCTCCGTTATTCCTTCATTGGAAAGAGTTGACTCAGTACCATATGTTCTAACAGAAATTAGTCCACATTGCTAAACTGCTAACTTAACACCCTGAATGCACTACATGCTGATCTGTAAAAATCAGAGTAAAATTCACCTCAAGAACCAAGAACTGAACCCACAGTTCATGATCTACATTACTGTCCTATGATTAACAGACTGATCTCAGCAACCCCCAAGGTGTCTTTCAAACTTTTGCCAGATGACTGGTCTGTGTAGGTGTTACCAGCTATTTCTTGAATCTGCCTAGTGGAAGTCTGGGCTGTGTAGCTAAATGTCTTTAGATCAGTGCTACTGACTGTCCTTTGTGGATCTACTAAATAGAATTAGATGTGGTAAAATAATTTAATTTTTTTTTTTTAAGAAATTTTAAGAGTGTTAGAAGACTACATTGTAAGACTGAGTATCCCAGGATAGGAAATATGAAGATTAAGGTTGCTCCTTATAAATTGTCACTTGGGAAGAGATGTGCTGGACTGATGAGCTCTAACTGTGCCATCCCTGTTACCTCGAAGCATCTCCCTGCAAGTGGCTTTGATGTGGATGACACGGGCAACAACGACTATAGCCTGAAAGGCTGTAACTACATGAACATGTGATAGTTCCCTGAACTGACCACTGGTTTCATCGGTGAGAAGGATCACCAAAGGTTAGCACATGGCTGCAAGAAGAACAGAAAAAAACTCATTTATTTTAATTCTTTGGGAACACAGGAGTGACTGATTCAGCTCCTGTCCTTTTCACAGAATCACAGAGTGGCTGAGGATGGAAGGGACCTCAGGAGGCCATCTGGTCCAACCCTTCTGCTCAAGCAGGGCCACCTAGAGCCGGTTGCCCAGAACTGTGTCCAGATGGTTTTTTAATATCTCCAATGTGGGAGACTCCACAACCTCCCTGGGCAACCTGTGCTACTGCTCGGTTACCCTCACAGCAAAGAAACGTTTCTTCATGTTTGGAGGGAACCTCCTCCTGTGTTTCAGTTTGTGCCCATGGCCTCTAGTCCTGTTGCTGGGCACCACTGAGAATAACCTGGCTCTGTCCTCACTGCACCCTCCATTCAGGTATTTATATACATTGAAAAGGTCCCCCTGAGCCTTCTCTTCTCCAGGCTACACAGTCCCAGCTCTGTCAGCCTTTTCTCATAAGAGAGGTGCTCCAGACCCTTAATCATCTCCATGGCCCTTCACTGGACCTTCTCCAGTATGTGTCCATGTCTCTCTTGTACTGGGAAGCCCAGCACACTCCAGGTGTGGCCTCACTAGGGGTTGAGCAGATGGGAAGGATCACCTCCTCAATCTGCTGGAACACTAAGGACATTAATTTGTGAGACCGTATCATACGTATCACAATCAGGGAGAACATATTATAGCCCTAACTTTTAAGGACTAAATAGTGCTGATTTTGCTTTTTCCTAAATTCTGTGTCCCTCATTTTCCCATTCTAACTTTTGAAAGTAGCTTCTGAAAGTACATAGCGTTTGTGGCACAATTAATAAAAAACATCTACTGGAAATACAATCCCAGTTTTGGATTTAACTCTTTACAATTCTATAACCCAGAGTCATAAACTGTGTGTAAATATTTAATTACACACATTTAATTAGACTAGGAATGTGTTTTTCTCTGATGTAGATTTATGAAATGGACTGTAAAAAGGGATGCTACTTGATGCTACTTGACTCTCCTTTCTTTTTTATGACAGACTATAAAGCATTGTCAGTATTTTAATACATTGAATATTATTAATGTTTAACTGGAATATATAACTTTTAATTATAACTTTTCTTTTAATAATTGCTTCAAATTAGATTTAAATTCATTTTTAAATATGACAATGCTATGGACATTTCAATTTCTCAGAATGTTGTTAAAAGGAAAGTAAGAGCAGAGCGATATACTGGAAAGAGAGCATTTGCTGACATAGTGGAAGCACTACTGAAGAAACTTGGCTTTCAAAGGGTCAGTGTTCATTCCTTCCTGTATTTTACATGGAGTAGGTTCTTAAAAAAAAAAAGCACCAAGCAAATATAGAATAAACAAAATAAGCACCCACCATATCAATATCACCTGGTGGAGAGTTCCATTTATGAATGCCAGCAGCATAGAGGTAACCTTCTCACACCACAAGCCTTCTAAGGCGAGCTGCCTCTGGCCACCGTGCTTCAGGCAGGTGGAAACGATACAGTGTGCTGGAAGAGGAGCAAGTCCCCTGTGGCATGGCCAGAGCTACTCACAGGGCCCTTACCATGTGCTGTGCCAGAGTTTGCTGCCTGAAAAATCCTTACTGCAGCGTGTGCCCTGTGCTGAAGTCCTCAGCATCTCAGTTTGAACTGTCCGTGATGGGGAGGTCCCAGGGCATTTGCTTGGTCTGAGGAGCTGAAACCTGGGAAGCAGCACTAGCACAGGAGCTCCATCATCAGCTGCTTCCACTCTGATCAAACCTCTCTTCTGCACCTGAACAGCAGTTTTGCACCCTAGCTGGCTTTTGCCTAGCTCAGAAGTACTATGATAAGCTCATCAATAACCTTAAATGAAAAGGTGATTACCAGCATGATTGGAATTAGCTTTACTGACTTTTTGTAATCTCAACATTTTTCTCATTGCATCTGCTGGCTAGGATTGAGCTTTTCTTAACAGCTCAGCTACTATGAAGTCAAAGCATCACCTGATAATGATTTTTGCTAGTGGGAGATGGAAAAAATTTAAGTTATAGCTTAAACTAACTATGCAATCAGTGGGGATGCTACAGCTCAAGTCAGACTTCATCTGCTGCTAAATCCAGCCCCTCCCTTACATTAGCTGAAGCAGCCTGCATAGACCTGGTGTGGTTTCACAGCACACATCAGTGCTGCTTGCTGCAGGGATGCGCAGATACCTGAACTACTTTTAAATAAAAAACATGGGTAGGAGAAGCCATACTGCCGCATTATAACAGAGCTCCACATGGATTCATTTTACTCAAGACTGCTGATGCAAAACACAGCGCTACTGCAACCAGTTTGCTTCCAGCACTCGGCCTCCCTCATTTACAGCTTGCCTTGGATAGTTTTTATACCACAACAGAATACGGCCCTGGAGACCAACATTTACAGAGTACAGTCCCTCTGCTCTCATCTAGCCTCTGCATAATGCATGTGAAGGATTAAGCAGAAGTATTAACGGGTTAGAGCTCTGGCCCTGAGGGACAGGGATGGGGGTCTGCTGCTTGATGACTGGGGAGAGACCTTTCCCAGCCCTCCTCCCTCTGCCGAAACCAGCCCCAGCGGAGCCCAGGCCTTCATGGGGGGTGGAAAGGAGGCTCTGAAAACGTGTGCTTCTGAAATGTTGTGTGGTTGTTGGGGGTTTTTGTTGTTTGTTTCATTTTAAATCGCAGAAAGCTGCTGGGGTTGCAGTGTGTCCCATCAATCAGCACACCACACAGTGCCTGTATTAAACATCCTACCGAGTCCCATAGGGAGCGTAAAATTTCCGATGACAGAAGATAAGAAAATACTCAGCAGGTTTTGTTAAACAATTTATATGTTAAGGGTCTGAAAGGTCATTGAGCAGAAATTGTGCTTTATCTTCCTTGCATATATATTGTTTGATGATTAGGTCCAAAATGTTACAAATACAGATGCGAGTGAAAAATATGATTATTCATAGGCAGAGATGGGAAAACAGAGGGTTTTGTTACACTGCTCATTTTAGTCCATGCACAACAGATTCAGAGAATAGTTGTGTATTGCTAGAGAATGGGAGAGCCACTTTTCTATCTCTTATGGGTATTTTCTCTTTTGCCTTACCATGCTTGCAAAGCTTGTGTAAAATTACTAGTAAAATACATTTTTTTATCAATTCTTGGCCACCTCCAGTGAAAAAATGCATGAAGTGTTAGTTCATCCTTCAATTGGCAATACTAGACAAATGCAAATTAGTTACATTTCCATCCTATTGACCTCTAAGGGGTTTGATCTTGTCTTCAGACACTTTCAGGGATGGGTGGTGCCTCAGTTGATCTGGTAAGACTGGTTGGATAATTAGTGCTGAAAAATCTGTAGTTCACATTTCCAATTTCATGGGGTGGATGTCTGCTGGCCTTTCTGGAAAAAGAATTCATTAAAGGGAAAGA